>NC_074691.1:1282500-1512718 GCF_029448725.1 Salvelinus fontinalis | reverse complement strand
CCTGATTAAACAGTACTGAAATAAAATTAACTTACAGAGAGCATCAAACATGATTTAGAGCTTGTTTATGGAAAAGTGTTTATTTCTGTATTTCAACATGATTTGGAGCTTGTATTTGAAAAGTGCTTATTTCTGTATTTCAAGATGATTTGGAGCTTGTTTTTGAAAAGTGTTTTTTCTGTATTTCAACATGATTTAGAGCTTGTTTTTGGAAAAGTGTTTATTTCTGTATTCCAATGTTGCAACTTGCTGAAAACCGTCCACAGTGTTACTATCATCCTGATTAAACAGTACTGAAATAAAATTAACTTACAGAGTGCATCAAACATGATTTAGAGCTTGTTTATGGAAAAGGGTTTATTTCTGTATTTCAACATGATTTGGAGCTTGTATTTGAAAAGTGTTTATTTCTGTTTTTCAACATGATTTGGAGCTTGTTTTTGAAAAGTGTTTTTTCTGTATTTCAACATGATTTAGAGCTTGTTTTTGAAAAGTGTTTATTTCTGTATTTCAATGTTACAACTTGCTGAAAACTGTCCACAGTGTTCCTATCATCCTGATTAAACAGTACTGAAATAAAATTAACTTACAGAGAGCATCAAACATGATTTAGAGCTTGTTTATGGAAAAGTGTTTATTTCTGTATTTCAACATGATTTGGAGCTTGTATTTGAAAAGTGCTTATTTCTGTATTTCAACATGATTGGGAGCTTGTTTTTGAAAAGTGCTTATTTCTGTATTTCAACATGGTTTGGAGCTTGTTTTTGAAAAGTGTTTATTTCTGTTTTTCAACATGATTTAGAGCTTGTTTTTGGAAAAGTGTTTATTTCTGTATTCCAATGTTGCAACTTGCTGAAAACCGTCCACAGTGTTACTATCATCCTGATTAAACAGTACTGAAATAAAATTAACTTACAGAGTGCATCAAACATGATTTAGAGCTTGTTTTTGGAAAAGTGTTTATTTCTGTATTTCAATGTTACAACTTGCTGAAAACTGTCCAGTGTTCCTATCATCCTGATTGAACAGTACTGAAATAAAATTAACTTACAGAGTGCATCAAACATGATTTAGAGCTTGTTTATGGAAAAGTGTTTATTTCTGTATTTCAACATGATTTGGAGCTTGTATTTGAAAAGTGCTTATTTCTGTATTTCAACATGATTTGGAGCTTGTTTTTGAAAAGTGTTTTTTCTGTATTTCAACAAGATTTAGAGCTTGTTTTTGGAAAAGTGTTTATTTCTGTATTTCAATGTTGCAACTTGCTGAAAACTGTCCACAGTGTTCCTATCATCCTGATTAAACAGTACTGAAATAAAATTAACTTACAGAGAGCATCAAACATGATTTAGAGCTTGTTTATGGAAAAGTGTTTATTTCTGTTTTTCAACATGATTTGGAGCTTGTATTTGAAAAGTGCTTATTTCTGTATTTCAACATGATTTGGAGCTTGTTTTCGAAAAGTGTTTTTTCTGTATTTCAACATGATTTAGAGCTTGTTTTTGGAAAAGTGTTTATTTCTGTATTTCAATGTTGCAACTTGCTGAAAACTGTCCACAGTGTTCCTATCATCCTGATTAAACAGTACTGAAATAAAATTAACTTACAGAGTGCATCAAACATGATTTAGAGCTTGTTTATGGAAAAGTGTTTATTTCTGTATTTCAACATGATTTGGAGCTTGTATTTGAAAAGTGCTTATTTCTGTATTTCAACATGATTTGGAGCTTGTTTTTGAAAAGTGTTTTTTCTGTATTTCAACAAGATTTAGAGCTTTTTTTTGGAAAAGTGTTTATTTCTGTATTTCAATGTTGCAACTTGCTGAAAACTGTCCACAGTGTTCCTATCATCCTGATTAAACAGTACTGAAATAAAATTAACTTACAGAGAGCATCAAACATGATTTAGAGCTTGTTTATGGAAAAGTGTTTATTTCTGTTTTTCAACATGATTTGGAGCTTGTATTTGAAAAGTGCTTATTTCTGTATTTCAACATGATTTGGAGCTTGTTTTCGAAAAGTGTTTTTTCTGTAGTTCAACATGATTTAGAGCTTGTTTTTGGAAAAGTGTTTATTTCTGTATTTCAATGTTGCAACTTGCTGAAAACTGTCCACAGTGTTCCTATCATCCTGATTAAACAGTACTGAAATAAAATTAACTTACAGAGTGCATCAAACATGATTTAGAGCTTGTTTATGGAAAAGTGTTTATTTCTGTATTTCAACATGATTTGGAGCTTGTATTTGAAAAGTGCTTATTTCTGTATTTCAACATGATTTGGAGCTTGTTTTTGAAAAGTGTTTTTTCTGTATTTCAACAAGATTTAGAGCTTGTTTTTGGAAAAGTGTTTATTTCTGTATTTCAATGTTGCAACTTGCTGAAAACTGTCCACAGTGTTCCTATCATCCTGATTAAACAGTACTGAAATAAAATTAACTTACAGAGAGCATCAAACATGATTTAGAGCTTGTTTATGGAAAAGTGTTTATTTCTGTATTTCAACATGATTTGGAGCTTGTATTTGAAAAGTGCTTATTTCTGTATTTCAACATGATTTGGAGCTTGTTTTTGAAAAGTGTTTTTTCTGTATTTCAACAAGATTTAGAGCTTGTTTTTGGAAAAGTGTTTATTTCTGTATTTCAATGTTGCAACTTGCTGAAAACTGTCCACAGTGTTCCTATCATCCTGATTAAACAGTACTGAAATAAAATTAACTTACAGAGTGCATCAAACATGATTTAGAGCTTGTTTATGGAAAAGTGTTTATTTCTGTATTTCAACATGATTTGGAGCTTGTTTTTGAAAAGTGCTTATTTCTGTTTTTCAACATGATTTAGAGCTTGTTTTTGGAAAAGTGTTTATTTCTGTATTCCAATGTTGCAACTTGCTGAAAACCGTCCACAGTGTTACTATCATCCTGATTAAACAGTACTGAAATAAAATTAACTTACAGAGTGCATCAAACATGATTTAGAGCTTGTTTATGGAAAAGTGTTTATTTCTGTATTTCAACATGATTTGGAGCTTGTATTTGAAAAGTGCTTATTTCTGTTTTTCAACATGATTTAGAGCTTGTTTTTGGAAAAGTGTTTATTTCTGTATTCCAATGTTGCAACTTGCTGAAAACCGTCCACAGTGTTACTATCATCCTGATTAAACAGTACTGAAATAAAATTAACTTACAGAGTGCATCAAACATGATTTAGAGCTTGTTTATGGAAAAGTGTTTATTTCTGTATTTCAACATGATTTGGAGCTTGTATTTGAAAAGTGCTTATTTCTGTATTTCAACATGATTTGGAGCTTGTTTTTGAAAAGTGTTTTTTCTGTATTTCAACATGATTTAGAGCTTGTTTTTGGAAAAGTGTTTATTTCTGTATTCCAATGTTGCAACTTGCTGAAAACCGTCCACAGTGTTACTATCATCCTGATTAAACAGTACTGAAATAAAATTAACTTACAGAGTGCATCAAACATGATTTAGAGCTTGTTTATGGAAAAGTGTTTATTTCTGTATTTCAATGTTGCAACTTGCTGAAAACTGTCCACAGTGTTCCTATCATCCTGATTAAACAGTACTGAAATAAAATTAACTTACAGAGTGCATCAAACATGATTTAGAGCTTGTTTATGGAAAAGTGTTTATTTCTGTATTTCAACATGATTTGGAGCTTGTTTTTGAAAAGTGCTTATTTCTGTTTTTCAACATGATTTAGAGCTTGTTTTTGGAAAAGTGTTTATTTCTGTATTCCAATGTTGCAACTTGCTGAAAACCGTCCACAGTGTTACTATCATCCTGATTAAACAGTACTGAAATAAAATTAACTTACAGAGTGCATCAAACATGATTTAGAGCTTGTTTATGGAAAAGTGTTTATTTCTGTATTTCAACATGATTTGGAGCTTGTATTTGAAAAGTGCTTATTTCTGTTTTTCAACATGATTTAGAGCTTGTTTTTGGAAAAGTGTTTATTTCTGTATTCCAATGTTGCAACTTGCTGAAAACCGTCCACAGTGTTACTATCATCCTGATTAAACAGTACTGAAATAAAATTAACTTACAGAGTGCATCAAACATGATTTAGAGCTTGTTTATGGAAAAGTGTTTATTTCTGTATTTCAACATGATTTGGAGCTTGTATTTGAAAAGTGCTTATTTCTGTTTTTCAAAATGATTTAGAGCATGTTTTTGGAAAAGTGTTTATTTCTGTATTTCAATGTTGCAACTTGCTGAAAACTGTCCACAGTGTTCCTATCATCCTGATTAAACAGTACTGAAATAAAATTAACTTACAGAGTGCATCAAACATGATTTAGAGCTTTTTCATGGAAAAGTGTTTATTTCTGTATTTCAACATGATTTGGAGCATGTTTTTGAAAAGTGCTTATTTCTGTATTTCAACATGATTTGGAGCTTGTTTTTGAAAAGTGTATTTTCTGTTTTTCAACATGATTTAGAGCTTGTTTTGGAAAAGTGTTTATTTCTGTATTTCAACATGATTTGGAGCTTGTTTTTGAAAAGTGTTTATTTCTGTTTTTCAACATGATTTAGAGCTTGTTTTTGGAAAAGTGTTTATTTCTGTATTCCAATGTTGCAACTTGCTGAAAACTGTCCACAGTGTTACTATCATCCTGATTAAATAGTACTGAAATAAAATTAACTTACAGAGAGCATCAAACATGATTTAGAGCTTGTTTATGGAAAAGTGTTTATTTCTGTATTTCAACATGATTTGGAGCTTGTTTTTGAAAAGTGCTTATTTCTGTTTTTCAACATGATTTGGAGCTTGTTTTTGAAAATTGTTTTTTCTGTATTTCAACATGATTTAAAGCTTGTTTTTGGAAAAGTGTTTATTTCTGTATTTCAATGTTGCAACTTGCTGAAAACTGTCCACAGTGTTCCTATCATCCTGATTAAACAGTACTGAAATAAAATTAACTTACAGAGAGCATCAAACATGATTTAGAGCTTGTTTATGGAAAAGTGTTTATTTCTGTATTTCAACATGATTTGGAGCTTGTTTTTGAAAAGTGCTTATTTCTGTATTTTAACATGATTTGGAGCTTGTTTTTGTTAAGTGTTTATTTTTGTTTTTCAACATGATTTAGAGCTTGTTTTTGGAAAAGTGTTTATTTCTGTATTCCAATGTTGCAACTTGCTGAAAACCGTCCACAGTGTTACTATCATCCTGATTAAACAGTACTGAAATAAAATTAACTTTCAGAGTGCATCAAACATGATTTAGAGATTGTTTATGGAAAAGTGTTTATTTCTGTATTTCAACATGATTTGGAGATTGTTCTTGAAAAGTGCTTATTTCAACATGATTTGGAGCTTGTTTTTGAATAGTGTATTTTCTGTTTTTCAACATGATTTAGAGCTTGTTTTGGAAAAGTGTTTATTTCTGTATTTCAACATGATTTGGTGCTTGTTTTTGAAAAGTGCTTATTTCTGTATTTCAACATCATTTGGAGCTTGTTTTTGAAAAGTGTTTTTTCTGTATTTCAACATGATTTAGAGCTTGTTTTTGGAAAAGTGTTTATTTCTGTATTTCAATGTTGCAACTTGCTGAAAACTGTCCACAGTGTTCCTATCATCCTGATTAAACAGTACTGAAATAAAATTAACTTACAGAGTGCATCAAACATGATTTAGAGCTTGTTTATGGAAAAGTGTTTATTTCTGTATTTCAACATGATTTGGAACTTGTTTTTGAAAAGTGCTTATTTCTGTATTTTAACATGATTTGGAGCTTGTTTTTGAAAAGTGTTTATTTCTGTATTCCAATGTTGCAACTTGCTGAAAACCGTCCACAGTGTTACTATCATCCTGATGAAACAGTACTGAAATAAAATTAACTTACAGAGTGCATCAAACATGATTTAGAGCTTGTTTATGGAAAAGTGTTTATTTCTGTATTTCAACATGATTTGGAGCTTGTTTTTGAAAAGTGTTTTTTCTGTTTTTCAACATGATTTAGAGCTTGTTTTTGGAAAAGTGTTTATTTCTGTTTTTCAATGTTGCAACTTGCTGAAAACTGTCCACAGTGTTCCTATCATCCTGATTAAACAGTACTGAAATAAAATTAACTTACAGAGTGCATCAAACATGATTTAGAGATTGTTTATGGAAAAGTGTTTATTTCTGTATTTCAACATGATTTGGAGCTTGTTTTTGAAAAGTGCTTATTTCTGTATTTCAACATGATTTGGAGCTTGTTTTTGAAAAGTGTATTTTCTGTATTTCAACATGATTTAGAGCTTGTTTTTGGAAAAGTGTTTATTTCTGTATTTCAATGTTGCAACTTGCTGAAAACTGTCCACAGTGTTCCTATCATCCTGATTAAACAGTACTGAAATAAAATTAACTTACAGAGTGCATCAAACATGATTTAGAGCTTGTTTATGGAAAAGTGTTTATTTCTGTATTTCAACATGATTTGGAACTTGTTTTTGAAAAGTGCTTATTTCTGTATTTTAACATGATTTGGAGCTTGTTTTTGAAAAGTGTTTATTTCTGTATTCCAATGTTGCAACTTGCTGAAAACCGTCCACAGTGTTACTATCATCCTGATGAAACAGTACTGAAATAAAATTAACTTACAGAGTGCATCAAACATGATTTAGAGCTTGTTTATGGAAAAGTGTTTATTTCTGTATTTCAACATGATTTGGAGCTTGTTTTTGAAAAGTGTTTTTTCTGTTTTTCAACATGATTTAGAGCTTGTTTTTGGAAAAGTGTTTATTTCTGTTTTTCAATGTTGCAACTTGCTGAAAACTGTCAACAGTGTTCCTATCATCCTGATTAAACAGTACTGAAATAAAATTAACTTACAGAGTGCATCAAACATGATTTAGAGATTGTTTATGGAAAAGTGTTTATTTCTGTATTTCAACATGATTTGGAGCTTGTTTTTGAAAAGTGCTTATTTCTGTATTTCAACATGATTTGGAGCTTGTTTTTGAAAAGTGTATTTTCTGTTTTTCAACATGATTTAGAGCTTGTTTTGGAAAAGTGTCTATTTCTGTATTTCAACATGATTTGGAGCTTGTTTTTGAAAAGTGTTTTTTCTGTTTTTCAACATGATTTAGAGCTTGTTTTTGGAAAAGTGTTTATTTCTGTTTTTCAATGTTGCAACTTGCTGAAAACTGTCCACAGTGTTCCTATCATCCTGATTAAACAGTACTGAAATAAAATTAACTTACAGAGTGCATCAAACATGATTTAGAGATTGTTTATGGAAAAGTGTTTATTTCTGTATTTCAACATGATTTGGAGCTTGTTTTTGAAAAGTGCTTATTTCTGTATTTCAACATGATTTGGAGCTTGTTTTTGAAAAGTGTATTTTCTGTTTTTCAACATGATTTAGAGCTTGTTTTGGAAAAGTGTTTATTTCTGTATTTCAACATGATTTGGAGCTTGTTTTTGAAAAGTGTTTATTTCTGTATTCCAATGTTGCAACTTGCTGAAAACCGTCCACAGTGTTACTATCATCCTGATTAAACAGTACTGAAATAAAATTAACTTACAGAGAGCATCAAACATGATTTAGAGCTTGTTTATGGAAAAGTGTTTATTTCTGTATTTCAACATGATTTGGAGCTTGTTTTTGTTAAGTGTTTATTTCTGTTTTTCAACATGATTTAGAGCTTGTTTTTGGAAAAGTGTTTATTTCTGTATTCCAATGTTGCAACTTGCTGAAAACCGTCCACAGTGTTACTATCATCCTGATTAAACAGTACTGAAATAAAATTAACTTACAGAGTGCATCAAACATGATTTAGAGATTGTTTATGGAAAAGTGTTTATTTCTGTATTTCAACATGATTTGGAGCTTGTTTTTGAAAAGTGCTTATTTCTGTATTTTAACATGATTTGGAGCTTGTTTTTGAAAAGTGTTTATTTCTGTATTCCAATGTTGCAACTTGCTGAAAACCGTCCACAGTGTTACTATCATCCTGATGAAACAGTACTGAAATAAAATTAACTTACAGAGTGCATCAAACATGATTTAGAGCTTGTTTATGGAAAAGTGTTTATTTCTGTATTTCAACATGATTTGGAGCTTGTTTTTGAAAAGTGCTTATTTCTGTATTTCAACATGATTTGGAGCTTGTTTTTGAAAAGTGTATTTTCTGTTTTTCAACATGATTTAGAGCTTGTTTTGGAAAAGTGTCTATTTCTGTATTTCAACATGATTTGGAGCTTGTTTTTGAAAAGTGTTTTTTCTGTTTTTCAACATGATTTAGAGCTTGTTTTTGGAAAAGTGTTTATTTCTGTTTTTCAATGTTGCAACTTGCTGAAAACTGTCCACAGTGTTCCTATCATCCTGATTAAACAGTACTGAAATAAAATTAACTTACAGAGTGCATCAAACATGATTTAGAGATTGTTTATGGAAAAGTGTTTATTTCTGTATTTCAACATGATTTGGAGCTTGTTTTTGAAAAGTGCTTATTTCTGTATTTCAACATGATTTGGAGCTTGTTTTTGAAAAGTGTATTTTCTGTTTTTCAACATGATTTAGAGCTTGTTTTGGAAAAGTGTTTATTTCTGTATTTCAACATGATTTGGAGCTTGTTTTTGAAAAGTGTTTATTTCTGTATTCCAATGTTGCAACTTGCTGAAAACCGTCCACAGTGTTACTATCATCCTGATTAAACAGTACTGAAATAAAATTAACTTACAGAGAGCATCAAACATGATTTAGAGCTTGTTTATGGAAAAGTGTTTATTTCTGTATTTCAACATGATTTGGAGCTTGTTTTTGTTAAGTGTTTATTTCTGTTTTTCAACATGATTTAGAGCTTGTTTTTGGAAAAGTGTTTATTTCTGTATTCCAATGTTGCAACTTGCTGAAAACCGTCCACAGTGTTACTATCATCCTGATTAAACAGTACTGAAATAAAATTAACTTACAGAGTGCATCAAACATGATTTAGAGATTGTTTATGGAAAAGTGTTTATTTCTGTATTTCAACATGATTTGGAGCTTGTTTTTGAAAAGTGCTTATTTCTGTATTTCAACATGATTTGGAGCTTGTTTTTGAAAAGTGTATTTTCTGTATTTCAACATGATTTAGAGCTTGTTTTTGGAAAAGTGTTTATTTCTGTATTTCAATGTTGCAACTTGCTGAAAACTGTCCACAGTGTTCCTATCATCCTGATTAAACAGTACTGAAATAAAATTAACTTACAGAGAGCATCAAACATGATTTAGAGCTTGTTTATGGAAAAGTGTTTATTTCTGTATTTCAACATGATTTGGAGCTTGTTTTTGAAAAGTGCTTATTTCTGTATTTTAACATGATTTGGAGCTTGTTTTTGTTAAGTGTTTATTTTTGTTTTTCAACATGATTTAGAGCTTGTTTTTGGAAAAGTGTTTATTTCTGTATTCCAATGTTGCAACTTGCTGAAAACCGTCCACAGTGTTACTATCATCCTGATTAAACAGTACTGAAATAAAATTAACTTTCAGAGTGCATCAAACATGATTTAGAGATTGTTTATGGAAAAGTGTTTATTTCTGTATTTCAACATGATTTGGAGATTGTTCTTGAAAAGTGCTTATTTCAACATGATTTGGAGCTTGTTTTTGAATAGTGTATTTTCTGTTTTTCAACATGATTTAGAGCTTGTTTTGGAAAAGTGTTTATTTCTGTATTTCAACATGATTTGGTGCTTGTTTTTGAAAAGTGCTTATTTCTGTATTTCAACATGATTTGGAGCTTGTTTTTGAAAAGTGTTTTTTCTGTATTTCAACATGATTTAGAGCTTGTTTTTGGAAAAGTGTTTATTTCTGTATTTCAATGTTGCAACTTGCTGAAAACTGTCCACAGTGTTCCTATCATCCTGATTAAACAGTACTGAAATAAAATTAACTTACAGAGTGCATCAAACATGATTTAGAGCTTGTTTATGGAAAAGTGTTTATTTCTGTATTTCAACATGATTTGGAACTTGTTTTTGAAAAGTGCTTATTTCTGTATTTTAACATGATTTGGAGCTTGTTTTTGAAAAGTGTTTTTTTCTGTATTCCAATGTTGCAACTTGCTGAAAACCGTCCACAGTGTTACTATCATCCTGATGAAACAGTACTGAAATAAAATTAACTTACAGAGTGCATCAAACATGATTTAGAGCTTGTTTATGGAAAAGTGTTTATTTCTGTATTTCAACATGATTTGGAGCTTGTTTTTGAAAAGTGTTTTTTCTGTTTTTCAATGTTGCAACTTGCTGAAAACTGTCCACAGTGTTCCTATCATCCTGATTAAACAGTACTGAAATAAAATTAACTTACAGAGTGCATCAAACATGATTTAGAGATTGTTTATGGAAAAGTGTTTATTTCTGTATTTCAACATGATTTGGAGCTTGTTTTTGAAAAGTGCTTATTTCTGTATTTCAACATGATTTGGAGCTTGTTTTTGAAAAGTGTATTTTCTGTATTTCAACATGATTTGGAGCTTGTTTTTGGAAAAGTGTTTATTTCTGTATTTCAATGTTGCAACTTGCTGAAAACTGTCCACAGTGTTCCTATCATCCTGATTAAACAGTACTGAAATAAAATTAACTTACAGAGTGCATCAAACATGATTTAGAGCTTGTTTATGGAAAAGTGTTTATTTCTGTATTTCAACATGATTTGGAACTTGTTTTTGAAAAGTGCTTATTTCTGTATTTTAACATGATTTGGAGCTTGTTTTTGAAAAGTGTTTATTTCTGTATTCCAATGTTGCAACTTGCTGAAAACCGTCCACAGTGTTACTATCATCCTGATGAAACAGTACTGAAATAAAATTAACTTACAGAGTGCATCAAACATGATTTAGAGCTTGTTTATGGAAAAGTGTTTATTTCTGTATTTCAACATGATTTGGAGCTTGTTTTTGAAAAAGTGTTTATTTCTGTATTTCAATGTTGCAACTTGCTGAAAACTGTCCACAGTGTTCCTATCATCCTGATTAAACAGTACTGAAATAAAATTAACTTACAGAGTGCATCAAACATGATTTAGAGCTTGTTTATGGAAAAGTGTTTATTTCTGTATTTCAACATGATTTGGAACTTGTTTTTGAAAAGTGCTTATTTCTGTATTTTAACATGATTTGGAGCTTGTTTTTGAAAAGTGTTTATTTCTGTATTCCAATGTTGCAACTTGCTGAAAACCGTCCACAGTGTTCCTATCATCCTGATGAAACAGTACTGAAATAAAATTAACTTACAGAGTGCATCAAACATGATTTAGAGCTTGTTTATGGAAAAGTGTTTATTTCTGTATTTCAACATGATTTGGAGCTTGTTTTTGAAAAGTGCTTATTTCTGTATTTCAACATGATTTGGAGCTTGTTTTTGAAAAGTGTATTTTCTGTTTTTCAACATGATTTAGAGCTTGTTTTGGAAAAGTGTCTATTTCTGTATTTCAACATGATTTAGAGCTTGTTTTTGGAAAAGTGTTTATTTCTGTTTTTCAATGTTGCAACTTGCTGAAAACTGTCCACAGTGTTCCTATCATCCTGATTAAACAGTACTGAAATAAAATTAACTTACAGAGTGCATCAAACATGATTTAGAGATTGTTTATGGAAAAGTGTTTATTTCTGTATTTCAACATGATTTGGAGCTTGTTTTTGAAAAGTGCTTATTTCTGTATTTCAACATGATTTGGAGCTAGTTTTTGAAAAGTGTATTTTCTGTTTTTCAACATGATTTAGAGCTTGTTTTGGAAAAGTGTTTATTTCTGTATTTCAACATGATTTGGAGCTTGTTTTTGAAAAGTGCTTATTTCTGTATTTTAACATGATTTGGAGCTTGTTTTTGAAAAGTGTTTATTTCTGTATTCCAATGTTGCAACTTGCTGAAAACCGTCCACAGTGTTACTATCATCCTGATTAAACAGTACTGAAATAAAATTAACTTACAGAGAGCATCAAACATGATTTAGAGCTTGTTTATGGAAAAGTGTTTATTTCTGTATTTCAACATGATTTGGAGCTTGTTTTTGTTAAGTGTTTATTTCTGTTTTTCAACATGATTTAGAGCTTGTTTTTGGAAAAGTGTTTATTTCTGTATTCCAATGTTGCAACTTGCTGAAAACCGTCCACAGTGTTACTATCATCCTGATTAAACAGTACTGAAATAAAATTAACTTACAGAGTGCATCAAACATGATTTAGAGATTGTTTATGGAAAAGTGTTTATTTCTGTATTTCAACATGATTTGGAGCTTGTTTTGGAAAAGTGTTTATTTCTGTATTTCAACATGATTTGGAGCTTGTTTTTGAAAAGTGCTTATTTCTGTTTTTCAACATGATTTGGAGCTTGTTTTTGAAAAGTGTTTATTTCTGTATTCCAATGTTGCAACTTGCTGAAAACCGTCCACAGTGTTACTATCATCCTGATTCAACAGTACTGAAATAAAATTAACTTACAGAGTGCATCAAACATGATTTAGAGCTTGTTTTTGGAAAAGTGTTTATTTCTGTATTTCAACATGATTTGGAGCTTGTATTTGAAAAGTGCTTATTTCTGTATTTCAACATGATTTGGAGCTTGTTTTTGAAAAGTGTTTTTTCTGTATTTCAACATGATTTAGAGCTTGTTTTTGGAAAAGTGTTTATTTCTGTATTTCAATGTTGCAACTTGCTGAAAACTGTCCACAGTGTTCCTATCATCCTGATTAAACAGTACTGAAATAAAATTAACTTACAGAGTGCATCAAACATGATTTAGAGCTTGTTTATGGAAAAGTTTTTATTTCTGTATTTCAACATGATTTGGAGCTTGTTTTTGAAAAGTGCTTATTTCTGTATTTTAACATGATTTGGAGCTTGTTTTTGAAAAGTGTTTATTTCTGTTTTTCAACATGATTTAGAGCTTGTTTTTGGAAAAGTGTTTATTTCTGTATTCCAATGTTGCAACTTGCTGAAAACCGTCCACAGTGTTACTATCATCCTGATTAAACAGTACTGAAATAAAATTAACTTACAGAGAGCATCAAAATTGATATAGAGCTTGTTTATGGAAAAGTGTTTATTTCTGTATTTCAACATGATTTGGAGCTTGTTTTTGAAAAGTGCTTATTTCTGTATTTCAACATGATTTGGAGCTTGTTTTTGAAAAGTGTTTTTTCTGTATTTCAACATGATTTAGAGCTTGTTTTTGGAAAAGTGTTTATTTCTGTATTTCAATGTTGCAACTTGCTGAAAACTGTCCACAGTGTTCCTATCATCCTGATTAAACAGTACTGAAATAAAATTAACTTACAGAGTGCATCAAACATGATTTAGAGCTTGTTTATGGAAAAGTGTTTATTTCTTAATTTCAACATGATTTGGAGCTTGTTTTTGAAAAGTGCATATTTCTGTATTTTAACATGATTTGGAGCTTGTTTTTGAAAAGTGTTTTTTCTGTTTTTCAACATGATTTAGAGCTTGTTTTTGGAAAAGTGTTTATTTCTGTATTCCAATGTTGCAACTTGCTGAAAACTGTCCACAGTGTTCCTATCATCCTGATTAAACAGTACTGAAATAAAATTAACTTACAGAGAGCATCAAAATTGATATAGAGCTTGTTTATGGAAAAGTGTTTATTTCTGTATTTCAACATGATTTGGAGCTTGTTTTTGAAAAGTGCTTATTTCTGTATTTCAACATGATTTGGAGCTTGTTTTTGAAAAGTGTTTATTTCTGTTTTTCAACATGATTTTGAGCTTGTTTTTGGAAACGTGTTTATTTCTGTATTCCAATGTTGCAACTTGCTGAAAACCGTCCACAGTGTTACTATCATCCTGATGAAACAGTACTGAAATAAAATCAACTTACAGAGTGCATCAAACATGATTTAGAGCTTGTTTATGGAAAAGTGTTTATTTCTGTATTTCAACATGATTTGGAGCTTGTATTTGAAAAGTGCTTATTTCTGTATTTCAACATGATTTGGAGCTTGTTTTTGAAAAGTGTTTTTTCTGTATTTCAACATGATTTAGAGCTTGTTTTTGGAAAAGTGTTTATTTCTGTATTTCAATGTTGCAACTTGCTGAAAACTGTCCACAGTGTTCCTATCATCCTGATTAAACAGTACTGAAATAAAATTAACTTACAGAGTGCATCAAACATGATTTAGAGCTTGTTTATGGAAAAGTTTTTATTTCTGTATTTCAACATGATTTGGAGCTTGTTTTTGAAAAGTGCTTATTTCTGTATTTTAACATGATTTGGAGCTTGTTTTTGAAAAGTGTTTATTTCTGTTTTTCAACATGATTTAGAGCTTGTTTTTGGAAAAGTGTTTATTTCTGTATTCCAATGTTGCAACTTGCTGAAAACTGTCCACAGTGTTCCTATCATCCTGATTAAACAGTACTGAAATAAAATTAACTTACAGAGAGCATCAAAATTGATATAGAGCTTGTTTATGGAAAAGTGTTTATTTCTGTATTTCAACATGATTTGGAGCTTGTTTTTGAAAAGTGCTTATTTCTGTATTTCAACATGATTTGGAGCTTGTTTTTGAAAAGTGTTTATTTCTGTTTTTCAACATGATTTAGAGCTTGTTTTTGGAAAAGTGTTTATTTCTGTATTTCAATGTTGCAACTTGCTGAAAACTGTCCACAGTGTTCCTATCATCCTGATTAAACAGTACTGAAATAAAATTAACTTACAGAGTGCATCAAACATGATTTAGAGCTTGTTTATGGAAAAGTGTTTATTTCTGTATTTCAACATGATTTGGAGCTTGTTTTTGAAAAGTGCTTATTTCTGTATTTTATCATGATTTGGAGCTTGTTTTTGAAAAGTGTTTATTTCTGTTTTTCAACATGATTTAGAGCTTGTTTTTGGAAAAGTGTTTATTTCTGTATTCCAATGTTGCAACTTGCTGAAAACCGTCCAGAGTGTTCCTATCATCCTGATTAAACAGTACTGAAATAAAATTAACTTACAGAGTGCATCAAACATGATTTAGAGCTTGTTTATGGAAAAGTGTTTATTTCTGTATTTCAACATGATTTGGAGCTTGTATTTGAAAAGTGCTTATTTCTGTATTTCAACATGATTTGGAGCTTGTTTTTGAAAAGTGTTTTTTCTGTATTTCAACATGATTTAGAGCTTGTTTTTGGAAAAGTGTTTATTTCTCTATTCCAATGTTGCAACTTGCTGAAAACTGTCCACAGTGTTCCTATCATCCTGATTAAACAGTACTGAAATAAAATTAACTTACAGAGTGCATCAAACATGATTTAGAGATTGTTTATGGAAAAGTGTTTATTTCTGTATTTCAACATGATTTGGAGCTTGTTTTTGAAAAGTGCTTATTTCTGTATTTTAACATGATTTGGAGCTTGTTTTTGAAAAGTGTTTATTTCTGTTTTTCAACATGATTTAGAGCTTGTTTTTGGAAAAGTGTTTATTTCTGTATTCCAATGTTGCAACTTGCTGAAAACTGTCCACAGTGTTCCTATCATCCTGATTAAACAGTACTGAAATAAAATGAACTTACAGAGTGCATCAAACATGATTTAGAGCTTGTTTATGGAAAAGTGTTTATTTCTGTATTTCAACATGATTTGGAGCTTGTTTTTGAAAAGTGCTTATTTCTGTATTTTAACATGATTTGGAGCTTGTTTTTGAAAGTGTTTATTTCTGATTTTCAACATGATTTTGAGCTTGTTTTTGGAAAAGTGTTTATTTCTGTATTCCAATGTTGCAACTTGCTGAAAACCGTCCACAGTGTTACTATCATCCTGATTAAACAGTACTGAAATAAAATTAACTTACAGAGTGCATCAAACATGATTTAGAGCTTGTTTATGGAAAAGTTTTTATTTCTGTATTTCAACATGATTTGGAGCTTGTATTTGAAAAGTGCTTATTTCTGTATTTCAACATGATTTAGAGCTTGTTTTTGGAAAAGTGTTTATTTCTGTATTTCAATGTTGCAACTTGCTGAAAACTGTCCACAGTGTTCCTATCATCCTGATTAAACAGTACTGAAATAAAATTAACTTACAGATTGCATTAAACATGATTTAGAGCTTGTTTATGGAAAAGTGTTTATTTCTGTATTTCAACATGATTTGGAGCTTGTTTTTGAAAAGTGGTTATTTCTGTATTTTAACATGATTTGGATCTTGTTTTTGAAAAGTGTTTATTTCTGGTTTTTAACATGATTTAGAGCTTGTTTTTGAAAAGTGCTTATTTCTGTATTTTAACATGATTTGGAGCTTGTTTTTGAAAAGTGTTTATTTCTGTATTCCAATGTTGCAACTTGCTGAAAACCGTCCACAGTGTTACTATCATCCTGATTAAACAGTACTGAAATAAAATTAACTTACAGAGTGCATCAAACATGATTTAGAGCTTGTTTATGGAAAAGTGTTTATTTCTGTATTTCAACATGATTTGGAGCTTGTTTTTGAAAAGTGCTTATTTCTGTATTTTAACATGATTTGGAGCTTGTTTTTGAAAGTGTTTATTTCTGATTTTCAACATGATTTTGAGCTTGTTTTTGGAAAAGTGTTTATTTCTGTATTCCAATGTTGCAACTTGCTGAAAACCGTCCACAGTGTTACTATCATCCTGATGAAACAGTACTGAAATAAAATTAACTTACAGAGTGCATCAAACATGATTTAGAGCTTGTTTATGGAAAAGTGTTTATTTCTGTATTTCAACATGATTTGGAGCTTGTATTTGAAAAGTGCTTATTTCTGTATTTCAACATGATTTGGAGCTTGTTTTTGAAAAGTGTTTATTTCTATTTTCAACATGATTTAGAGCTTGTTTTTGGAAAAGTGTTTATTTCTGTATTTCAATGTTGCAACTTGCTGAAAACTGTCCACAGTGTTCCTATCATCCTGATTAAACAGTACTGAAATAAAATTAACTTACAGAGTGCATCAAACATGATTTAGAGCTTGTTTATGGAAAAGTGTTTATTTCTGTATTTCAACATGATTTGGAGCTTGTTTTTGAAAAGTGCTTATTTCTGTATTTTAACATGATTTGGAGCTTGTTTTTGAAAAGTGTTAATTTCTGTTTTTCAACATGATTTAGAGTTTGTTTTTGGAAAGTGTTTATTTTTGTTATTCAACATGATTTAGAGCTTGTTTTTGGAAAAGTGTTTATTTCTCTATTCCAATGTTGCAACTTGCTGAAAACTGTCCACAGTGTTACTATCATCCTGATTAAACAGTACTGAAATAAAATTAACTTACAGAGTGCATCAAACATGATTTAGAGCTTGTTTATGGAAAAGTGTTTATTTCTGTATTTCAACATGATTTGGAGCTTGTTTTTGAAAAGTGCTTATTTCTGTATTTTAACATGATTTGGAGCTTGTTTTTGAAAGTGTTTATTTCTGATTTTCAACATGATTTTGAGCTTGTTTTTGGAAAAGTGTTTATTTCTGTATTCCAATGTTGCAACTTGCTGAAAACCGTCCACAGTGTTACTATCATCCTGATTAAACAGTACTGAAATAAAATTAACTTACAGAGTGCATCAAACATGATTTAGAGCTTGTTTATGGAAAAGTTTTTATTTCTGTATTTCAACATGATTTGGAGCTTGTTTTTGAAAAGTGGTTATTTCTGTATTTTAACATGATTTGGATCTTGTTTTTGAAAAGTGCTTATTTCTGTATTTCAACATGATTTAGAGCTTGTTTTTGGAAAAGTGTTTATTTCTGTATTTCAATGTTGCAACTTGCTGAAAACTGTCCACAGTGTTCCTATCATCCTGATTAAACAGTACTGAAATAAAATTAACTTACAGATTGCATTAAAAATGATTTAGAGCTTGTTTATGGAAAAGTGTTTATTTCTGTATTTCAACATGATTTGGAGCTTGTTTTTGAAAAGTGCTTATTTCTGTATTTTAACATGATTTGGAGCTTGTTTTTGAAAGTGTTTATTTCTGATTTTCAACATGATTTTGAGCTTGTTTTTGGAAAAGTGTTTATTTTTGTTATTCAACATGATTTAGAGCTTGTTTTTGGAAAAGTGTTTATTTCTCTATTCCAATGTTGCAACTTGCTGAAAACTGTCCACAGTGTTACTATCATCCTGATTAAACAGTACTGAAATAAAATTAACTTACAGAGTGCATCAAACATGATTTAGAGCTTGTTTATGGAAAAGTGTTTATTTCTGTATTTCAACATGATTTGGAGCTCGTTTTTGAAAAGTGCTTATTTCTGTATTTCAACATGATTTGGAGCTTGTTTTTGAAAAGTGTTTATTTTTGTTATTCAACATGATTTAGAGCTTGTTTTTGGAAAAGTGTTTATTTCTGTATTCCAATGTTGCAACTTGCTGAAAACTGTCCAGTGTTCCTATCATCCTGATTAAACAGTACTGAAATAAAATTAACTTACAGAGTGCATCAAACATGATTTAGAGCTTGTTTATGGAAAAGTGTTTATTTCTGTATTTCAACATGATTTGGAGCTTGTTTTTGAAAAGTGCTTATTTCTGTATTTTAACATGATTTGGAGCTTGTTTTTGAAAGTGTTTATTTCTGATTTTCAACATGATTTTGAGCTTGTTTTTGGAAAAGTGTTTATTTCTGTATTCCAATGTTGCAACTTGCTGAAAACCGTCCACAGTGTTACTATCATCCTGATTAAACAGTACTGAAATAAAATTAACTTACAGAGTGCATCAAACATGATTTAGAGCTTGTTTATGGAAAAGTTTTTATTTCTGTATTTCAACATGATTTGGAGCTTGTATTTGAAAAGTGCTTATTTCTGTATTTCAACATGATTTAGAGCTTGTTTTTGGAAAAGTGTTTATTTCTGTATTCCAATGTTGCAACTTGCTGAAAACCGTCCACAGTGTTACTATCATCCTGATTAAACAGTACTGAAATAAAATTAACTTACAGAGTGCATCAAACATGATTTAGAGCTTGTTTATGGAAAAGTTTTTATTTCTGTATTTCAACATGATTTGGAGCTTGTATTTGAAAAGTGCTTATTTCTGTATTTCAACATGATTTAGAGCTTGTTTTAGGAAAAGTGTTTATTTCTGTATTTCAATGTTGCAACTTGCTGAAAACTGTCCACAGTGTTCCTATCATCCTGATTAAACAGTACTGAAATAAAATTAACTTACAGATTGCATTAAACATGATTTAGAGCTTGTTTATGGAAAAGTGTTTATTTCTGTATTTCAACATGATTTGGAGCTTGTTTTTGAAAAGTGGTTATTTCTGTATTTTAACATGATTTGGATCTTGTTTTTGAAAAGTGTTTATTTCTGGTTTTTAACATGATTTAGAGCTTGTTTTTGAAAAGTGCTTATTTCTGTATTTTAACATGATTTGGAGCTTGTTTTTGAAAAGTGTTTATTTCTGTATTCCAATGTTGCAACTTGCTGAAAACCGTCCACAGTGTTACTATCATCCTGATTAAACAGTACTGAAATAAAATTAACTTACAGAGTGCATCAAACATGATTTAGAGCTTGTTTATGGAAAAGTGTTTATTTCTGTATTTCAACATGATTTGGAGCTTGTTTTTGAAAAGTGCTTATTTCTGTATTTTAACATGATTTGGAGCTTGTTTTTGAAAGTGTTTATTTCTGATTTTCAACATGATTTTGAGCTTGTTTTTGGAAAAGTGTTTATTTCTGTATTCCAATGTTGCAACTTGCTGAAAACCGTCCACAGTGTTACTATCATCCTGATGAAACAGTACTGAAATAAAATTAACTTACAGAGTGCATCAAACATGATTTAGAGCTTGTTTATGGAAAAGTGTTTATTTCTGTATTTCAACATGATTTGGAGCTTGTATTTGAAAAGTGCTTATTTCTGTATTTCAACATGATTTGGAGCTTGTTTTTGAAAAGTGTTTATTTCTGTTTTTCAACATGATTTAGAGCTTGTTTTTGGAAAAGTGTTTATTTCTGTATTTCAATGTTGCAACTTGCTGAAAACTGTCCACAGTGTTCCTATCATCCTGATTAAACAGTACTGAAATAAAATTAACTTACAGAGTGCATCAAACATGATTTAGAGCTTGTTTATGGAAAAGTGTTTATTTCTGTATTTCAACATGATTTGGAGCTTGTTTTTGAAAAGTGCTTATTTCTGTATTTTAACATGATTTGGAGCTTGTTTTTGAAAAGTGTTAATTTCTGTTTTTCAACATGATTTAGAGTTTGTTTTTGGAAAGTGTTTATTTTTGTTATTCAACATGATTTAGAGCTTGTTTTTGGAAAAGTGTTTATTTCTCTATTCCAATGTTGCAACTTGCTGAAAACTGTCCACAGTGTTACTATCATCCTGATTAAACAGTACTGAAATAAAATTAACTTACAGAGTGCATCAAACATGATTTAGAGCTTGTTTATGGAAAAGTGTTTATTTCTGTATTTCAACATGATTTGGAGCTTGTTTTTGAAAAGTTCTTATTTCTGTATTTTAACATGATTTGGAGCTTGTTTTTGAAAGTGTTTATTTCTGATTTTCAACATGATTTTGAGCTTGTTTTTGGAAAAGTGTTTATTTCTGTATTCCAATGTTGCAACTTGCTGAAAACCGTCCACAGTGTTACTATCATCCTGATTAAACAGTACTGAAATAAAATTAACTTACAGAGTGCATCAAACATGATTTAGAGCTTGTTTATGGAAAAGTTTTTATTTCTGTATTTCAACATGATTTGGAGCTTGTATTTGAAAAGTGCTTATTTCTGTATTTCAACATGATTTAGAGCTTGTTTTTGGAAAAGTGTTTATTTCTGTATTCCAATGTTGCAACTTGCTGAAAACCGTCCACAGTGTTACTATCATCCTGATTAAACAGTACTGAAATAAAATTAACTTACAGAGTGCATCAAACATGATTTAGAGCTTGTTTATGGAAAAGTTTTTATTTCTGTATTTCAACATGATTTGGAGCTTGTATTTGAAAAGTGCTTATTTCTGTATTTCAACATGATTTAGAGCTTGTTTTAGGAAAAGTGTTTATTTCTGTATTTCAATGTTGCAACTTGCTGAAAACTGTCCACAGTGTTCCTATCATCCTGATTAAACAGTACTGAAATAAAATTAACTTACAGATTGCATTAAACATGATTTAGAGCTTGTTTATGGAAAAGTGTTTATTTCTGTATTTCAACATGATTTGGAGCTTGTTTTTGAAAAGTGGTTATTTCTGTATTTTAACATGATTTGGATCTTGTTTTTGAAAAGTGTTTATTTCTGGTTTTTAGCATGATTTAGAGCTTGTTTTTGAAAAGTGCTTATTTCTGTATTTTAACATGATTTGGAGCTTGTTTTTGAAAAGTGTTTATTTCTGTATTCCAATGTTGCAACTTGCTGAAAACCGTCCACAGTGTTACTATCATCCTGATTAAACAGTACTGAAATAAAATTAACTTACAGAGTGCATCAAACATGATTTAGAGCTTGTTTATGGAAAAGTGTTTATTTCTGTATTTCAACATGATTTGGAGCTTGTTTTTGAAAAGTGCTTATTTCTGTATTTTAACATGATTTGGAGCTTGTTTTTGAAAGTGTTTATTTCTGATTTTCAACATGATTTTGAGCTTGTTTTTGGAAAAGTGTTTATTTCTGTATTCCAATGTTGCAACTTGCTGAAAACCGTCCACAGTGTTACTATCATCCTGATGAAACAGTACTGAAATAAAATTAACTTACAGAGTGCATCAAACATGATTTAGAGCTTGTTTATGGAAAAGTGTTTATTTCTGTATTTCAACATGATTTGGAGCTTGTATTTGAAAAGTGCTTATTTCTGTATTTCAACATGATTTGGAGCTTGTTTTTGAAAAGTGTTTATTTCTGTTTTTCAACATGATTTAGAGCTTGTTTTTGGAAAAGTGTTTATTTCTGTATTTCAATGTTGCAACTTGCTGAAAACTGTCCACAGTGTTCCTATCATCCTGATTAAACAGTACTGAAATAAAATTAACTTACAGAGTGCATCAAACATGATTTAGAGCTTGTTTATGGAAAAGTGTTTATTTCTGTATTTCAACATGATTTGGAGCTTGTTTTTGAAAAGTGCTTATTTCTGTATTTTAACATGATTTGGAGCTTGTTTTTGAAAAGTGTTAATTTCTGTTTTTCAACATGATTTAGAGTTTGTTTTTGGAAAGTGTTTATTTTTGTTATTCAACATGATTTAGAGCTTGTTTTTGGAAAAGTGTTTATTTCTCTATTCCAATGTTGCAACTTGCTGAAAACTGTCCACAGTGTTACTATCATCCTGATTAAACAGTACTGAAATAAAATTAACTTACAGAGTGCATCAAACATGATTTAGAGCTTGTTTATGGAAAAGTGTTTATTTCTGTATTTCAACATGATTTGGAGCTTGTTTTTGAAAAGTGCTTATTTCTGTATTTTAACATGATTTGGAGCTTGTTTTTGAAAGTGTTTATTTCTGATTTTCAACATGATTTTGAGCTTGTTTTTGGAAAAGTGTTTATTTCTGTATTCCAATGTTGCAACTTGCTGAAAACCGTCCACAGTGTTACTATCATCCTGATTAAACAGTACTGAAATAAAATTAACTTACAGAGTGCATCAAACATGATTTAGAGCTTGTTTATGGAAAAGTTTTTATTTCTGTATTTCAACATGATTTGGAGCTTGTATTTGAAAAGTGCTTATTTCTGTATTTCAACATGATTTAGAGCTTGTTTTTGGAAAAGTGTTTATTTCTGTATTTCAATGTTGCAACTTGCTGAAAACTGTCCACAGTGTTCCTATCATCCTGATTAAACAGTACTGAAATAAAATTAACTTACAGATTGCATTAAAAATGATTTAGAGCTTGTTTATGGAAAAGTGTTTATTTCTGTATTTCAACATGATTTGGAGCTTGTTTTTGAAAAGTGCTTATTTCTGTATTTTAACATGATTTGGAGCTTGTTTTTGAAAGTGTTTATTTCTGATTTTCAACATGATTTTGAGCTTGTTTTTGGAAAAGTGTTTATTTTTGTTATTCAACATGATTTAGAGCTTGTTTTTGGAAAAGTGTTTATTTCTCTATTCCAATGTTGCAACTTGCTGAAAACTGTCCACAGTGTTACTATCATCCTGATTAAACAGTACTGAAATAAAATTAACTTACAGAGTGCATCAAACATGATTTAGAGCTTGTTTATGGAAAAGTGTTTATTTCTGTATTTCAACATGATTTGGAGCTCGTTTTTGAAAAGTGCTTATTTCTGTATTTCAACATGATTTGGAGCTTGTTTTTGAAAAGTGTTTATTTTTGTTATTCAACATGATTTAGAGCTTGTTTTTGGAAAAGTGTTTATTTCTGTATTCCAATGTTGCAACTTGCTGAAAACTGTCCACAGTGTTCCTATCATCCTGATTAAACAGTACTGAAATAAAATTAACTTACAGAGTGCATCAAACATGATTTAGAGCTTGTTTATGGAAAAGTGTTTATTTCTGTATTTCAACATGATTTGGAGCTTGTTTTTGAAAAGTGGTTATTTCTGTATTTTAACATGATTTGGATCTTGTTTTTGAAAAGTGCTTATTTCTGTATTTCAACATGATTTAGAGCTTGTTTTTGGAAAAGTGTTTATTTCTGTATTTCAATGTTGCAACTTGCAGAAAACTGTCCACAGTGTTCCTATCATCCTGATTAAACAGTACTGAAATAAAATTAACTTACAGATTGCATTAAAAATGATTTAGAGCTTGTTTATGGAAAAGTGTTTATTTCTGTATTTCAACATGATTTGGAGCTTGTTTTTGAAAAGTGCTTATTTCTGTATTTTAACATGATTTGGAGCTTGTTTTTGAAAGTGTTTATTTCTGATTTTCAACATGATTTTGAGCTTGTTTTTGGAAAAGTGTTTATTTTTGTTATTCAACATGATTTAGAGCTTGTTTTTGGAAAAGTGTTTATTTCTCTATTCCAATGTTGCAACTTGCTGAAAACTGTCCACAGTGTTACTATCATCCTGATTAAACAGTACTGAAATAAAATTAACTTACAGAGTGCATCAAACATGATTTAGAGCTTGTTTATGGAAAAGTGTTTATTTCTGTATTTCAACATGATTTGGAGCTCGTTTTTGAAAAGTGCTTATTTCTGTATTTCAACATGATTTGGAGCTTGTTTTTGAAAAGTGTTTATTTTTGTTATTCAACATGATTTAGAGCTTGTTTTTGGAAAAGTGTTTATTTCTGTATTCCAATGTTGCAACTTGCTGAAAACTGTCCACAGTGTTCCTATCATCCTGATTAAACAGTACTGAAATAAAATTAACTTACAGAGTGCATCAAACATGATTTAGAGCTTGTTTATGGAAAAGTGTTTATTTCTGTATTTCAACATGATTTGGAGCTTGTTTTTGAAAAGTGCTTATTTCTGTATTTTAACATGATTTGGAGCTTGTTTTTGAAAGTGTTTATTTCTGATTTTCAACATGATTTTGAGCTTGTTTTTGGAAAAGTGTTTATTTCTGTATTCCAATGTTGCAACTTGCTGAAAACCGTCCACAGTGTTACTATCATCCTGATTAAACAGTACTGAAATAAAATTAACTTACAGAGTGCATCAAACATGATTTAGAGCTTGTTTATGGAAAAGTTTTTATTTCTGTATTTCAACATGATTTGGAGCTTGTATTTGAAAAGTGCTTATTTCTGTATTTCAACATGATTTAGAGCTTGTTTTTGGAAAAGTGTTTATTTCTGTATTTCAATGTTGCAACTTGCTGAAAACTGTCCACAGTGTTCCTATCATCCTGATTAAACAGTACTGAAATAAAATTAACTTACAGATTGCATTAAACATGATTTAGAGCTTGTTTATGGAAAAGTGTTTATTTCTGTATTTCAACATGATTTGGAGCTTGTTTTTGAAAAGTGTTTATTTCTGGTTTTTAACATGATTTAGAGCTTGTTTTTGAAAAGTGCTTATTTCTGTATTTTAACATGATTTGGAGCTTGTTTTTGAAAAGTGTTTATTTCTGTATTCCAATGTTGCAACTTGCTGAAAACCGTCCACAGTGTTACTATCATCCTGATTAAACAGTACTGAAATAAAATTAACTTACAGAGTGCATCAAACATGATTTAGAGCTTGTTTATGGAAAAGTGTTTATTTCTGTATTTCAACATGATTTGGAGCTTGTTTTTGAAAAGTGCTTATTTCTGTATTTTAACATGATTTGGAGCTTGTTTTTGAAAGTGTTTATTTCTGATTTTCAACATGATTTTGAGCTTGTTTTTGGAAAAGTGTTTATTTCTGTATTCCAATGTTGCAACTTGCTGAAAACCGTCCACAGTGTTACTATCATCCTGATGAAACAGTACTGAAATAAAATTAACTTACAGAGTGCATCAAACATGATTTAGAGCTTGTTTATGGAAAAGTGTTTATTTCTGTATTTCAACATGATTTGGAGCTTGTATTTGAAAAGTGCTTATTTCTGTATTTCAACATGATTTGGAGCTTGTTTTTGAAAAGTGTTTATTTCTGTTTTTCAACATGATTTAGAGCTTGTTTTTGGAAAAGTGTTTATTTCTGTATTTCAATGTTGCAACTTGCTGAAAACTGTCCACAGTGTTCCTATCATCCTGATTAAACAGTACTGAAATAAAATTAACTTACAGAGTGCATCAAACATGATTTAGAGCTTGTTTATGGAAAAGTGTTTATTTCTGTATTTCAACATGATTTGGAGCTTGTTTTTGAAAAGTGCTTATTTCTGTATTTTAACATGATTTGGAGCTTGTTTTTGAAAAGTGTTAATTTCTGTTTTTCAACATGATTTAGAGTTTGTTTTTGGAAAGTGTTTATTTTTGTTATTCAACATGATTTAGAGCTTGTTTTTGGAAAAGTGTTTATTTCTCTATTCCAATGTTGCAACTTGCTGAAAACTGTCCACAGTGTTACTATCATCCTGATTAAACAGTACTGAAATAAAATTAACTTACAGAGTGCATCAAACATGATTTAGAGCTTGTTTATGGAAAAGTGTTTATTTCTGTATTTCAACATGATTTGGAGCTTGTTTTTGAAAAGTGCTTATTTCTGTATTTTAACATGATTTGGAGCTTGTTTTTGAAAGTGTTTATTTCTGATTTTCAACATGATTTTGAGCTTGTTTTTGGAAAAGTGTTTATTTCTGTATTCCAATGTTGCAACTTGCTGAAAACCGTCCACAGTGTTACTATCATCCTGATTAAACAGTACTGAAATAAAATTAACTTACAGAGTGCATCAAACATGATTTAGAGCTTGTTTATGGAAAAGTTTTTATTTCTGTATTTCAACATGATTTGGAGCTTGTATTTGAAAAGTGCTTATTTCTGTATTTCAACATGATTTAGAGCTTGTTTTTGGAAAAGTGTTTATTTCTGTATTTCAATGTTGCAACTTGCTGAAAACTGTCCACAGTGTTCCTATCATCCTGATTAAACAGTACTGAAATAAAATTAACTTACAGATTGCATTAAAAATGATTTAGAGCTTGTTTATGGAAAAGTGTTTATTTCTGTATTTCAACATGATTTGGAGCTTGTTTTTGAAAAGTGCTTATTTCTGTATTTTAACATGATTTGGAGCTTGTTTTTGAAAGTGTTTATTTCTGATTTTCAACATGATTTTGAGCTTGTTTTTGGAAAAGTGTTTATTTTTGTTATTCAACATGATTTAGAGCTTGTTTTTGGAAAAGTGTTTATTTCTCTATTCCAATGTTGCAACTTGCTGAAAACTGTCCACAGTGTTACTATCATCCTGATTAAACAGTACTGAAATAAAATTAACTTACAGAGTGCATCAAACATGATTTAGAGCTTGTTTATGGAAAAGTGTTTATTTCTGTATTTCAACATGATTTGGAGCTCGTTTTTGAAAAGTGCTTATTTCTGTATTTCAACATGATTTGGAGCTTGTTTTTGAAAAGTGTTTATTTTTGTTATTCAACATGATTTAGAGCTTGTTTTTGGAAAAGTGTTTATTTCTGTATTCCAATGTTGCAACTTGCTGAAAACTGTCCACAGTGTTCCTATCATCCTGATTAAACAGTACTGAAATAAAATTAACTTACAGAGTGCATCAAACATGATTTAGAGCTTGTTTATGGAAAAGTGTTTATTTCTGTATTTCAACATGATTTGGAGCTTGTTTTTGAAAAGTGGTTATTTCTGTATTTTAACATGATTTGGATCTTGTTTTTGAAAAGTGCTTATTTCTGTATTTCAACATGATTTAGAGCTTGTTTTTGGAAAAGTGTTTATTTCTGTATTTCAATGTTGCAACTTGCAGAAAACTGTCCACAGTGTTCCTATCATCCTGATTAAACAGTACTGAAATAAAATTAACTTACAGATTGCATTAAAAATGATTTAGAGCTTGTTTATGGAAAAGTGTTTATTTCTGTATTTCAACATGATTTGGAGCTTGTTTTTGAAAAGTGCTTATTTCTGTATTTTAACATGATTTGGAGCTTGTTTTTGAAAGTGTTTATTTCTGATTTTCAACATGATTTTGAGCTTGTTTTTGGAAAAGTGTTTATTTTTGTTATTCAACATGATTTAGAGCTTGTTTTTGGAAAAGTGTTTATTTCTCTATTCCAATGTTGCAACTTGCTGAAAACTGTCCACAGTGTTACTATCATCCTGATTAAACAGTACTGAAATAAAATTAACTTACAGAGTGCATCAAACATGATTTAGAGCTTGTTTATGGAAAAGTGTTTATTTCTGTATTTCAACATGATTTGGAGCTCGTTTTTGAAAAGTGCTTATTTCTGTATTTCAACATGATTTGGAGCTTGTTTTTGAAAAGTGTTTATTTTTGTTATTCAACATGATTTAGAGCTTGTTTTTGGAAAAGTGTTTATTTCTGTATTCCAATGTTGCAACTTGCTGAAAACTGTCCACAGTGTTCCTATCATCCTGATTAAACAGTACTGAAATAAAATTAACTTACAGAGTGCATCAAACATGATTTAGAGCTTGTTTATGGAAAAGTGTTTATTTCTGTATTTCAACATGATTTGGAGCTTGTTTTTGAAAAGTGCTTATTTCTGTATTTTAACATGATTTGGAGCTTGTTTTTGAAAGTGTTTATTTCTGATTTTCAACATGATTTTGAGCTTGTTTTTGGAAAAGTGTTTATTTCTGTATTCCAATGTTGCAACTTGCTGAAAACCGTCCACAGTGTTACTATCATCCTGATTAAACAGTACTGAAATAAAATTAACTTACAGAGTGCATCAAACATGATTTAGAGCTTGTTTATGGAAAAGTTTTTATTTCTGTATTTCAACATGATTTGGAGCTTGTATTTGAAAAGTGCTTATTTCTGTATTTCAACATGATTTAGAGCTTGTTTTTGGAAAAGTGTTTATTTCTGTATTTCAATGTTGCAACTTGCTGAAAACTGTCCACAGTGTTCCTATCATCCTGATTAAACAGTACTGAAATAAAATTAACTTACAGATTGCATTAAACATGATTTAGAGCTTGTTTATGGAAAAGTGTTTATTTCTGTATTTCAACATGATTTGGAGCTTGTTTTTGAAAAGTGTTTATTTCTGGTTTTTAACATGATTTAGAGCTTGTTTTTGAAAAGTGCTTATTTCTGTATTTTAACATGATTTGGAGCTTGTTTTTGAAAAGTGTTTATTTCTGTATTCCAATGTTGCAACTTGCTGAAAACCGTCCACAGTGTTACTATCATCCTGATTAAACAGTACTGAAATAAAATTAACTTACAGAGTGCATCAAACATGATTTAGAGCTTGTTTATGGAAAAGTGTTTATTTCTGTATTTCAACATGATTTGGAGCTTGTTTTTGAAAAGTGCTTATTTCTGTATTTTAACATGATTTGGAGCTTGTTTTTGAAAGTGTTTATTTCTGATTTTCAACATGATTTTGAGCTTGTTTTTGGAAAAGTGTTTATTTCTGTATTCCAATGTTGCAACTTGCTGAAAACCGTCCACAGTGTTACTATCATCCTGATGAAACAGTACTGAAATAAAATTAACTTACAGAGTGCATCAAACATGATTTAGAGCTTGTTTATGGAAAAGTGTTTATTTCTGTATTTCAACATGATTTGGAGCTTGTATTTGAAAAGTGCTTATTTCTGTATTTCAACATGATTTGGAGCTTGTTTTTGAAAAGTGTTTATTTCTGTTTTTCAACATGATTTGGAGCTTGTTTTTGAAAAGTGCTTATTTCTGTATTTTAACATGATTTGGAGCTTGTTTTTGAAAAGTGTTAATTTCTGTTTTTCAACATGATTTAGAGTTTGTTTTTGGAAAGTGTTTATTTTTGTTATTCAACATGATTTAGAGCTTGTTTTTGGAAAAGTGTTTATTTCTCTATTCCAATGTTGCAACTTGCTGAAAACTGTCCACAGTGTTACTATCATCCTGATTAAACAGTACTGAAATAAAATTAACTTACAGAGTGCATCAAACATGATTTAGAGCTTGTTTATGGAAAAGTGTTTATTTCTGTATTTCAACATGATTTGGAGCTCGTTTTTGAAAAGTGCTTATTTCTGTATTTCAACATGATTTGGAGCTTGTTTTTGAAAAGTGTTTATTTTTGTTATTCAACATGATTTAGAGCTTGTTTTTGGAAAAGTGTTTATTTCTGTATTCCAATGTTGCAACTTGCTGAAAACCGTCCACAGTGTTACTATCATCCTGATTAAACAGTACTGAAATAAAATTAACTTACAGAGTGCATCAAACATGATTTAGAGCTTGTTTATGGAAAAGTGTTTATTTCTGTATTTCAACATGATTTGGAGCTTGTTTTTGAAAAGTGCTTATTTCTGTATTTTAACATGATTTGGAGCTTGTTTTTGAAAAGTGTTTATTTCTGTTTTTCAACATGATTTAGAGCTTGTTTTTGAAAAAGTGTTTATTTCTGTATTCCAATGTTGCAACTTGATGAAAACTGTCCACAGTGTTCCTATCATCCTGATTAAACAGTACTGAAATAAAATTAACTTACAGAGTGCATCAAACATGATTTAGAGCTTGTTTATGGAAAAGTTTTTATTTCTGTATTTCAACATGATTTGGAGCTTGTATTTGAAAAGTGCTTATTTCTGTATTTCAACATGATTTAGAGCTTGTTTTTGGAAAAGTGTTTATTTCTGTATTTCAATGTTGCAACTTGCTGAAAACTGTCCACAGTGTTCCTATCATCCTGATTAAACAGTACTGAAATAAAATTAACTTACAGATTGCATTAAACATGATTTAGAGCTTGTTTATGGAAAAGTGTTTATTTCTGTATTTCAACATGATTTGGAGCTTGTTTTTGAAAAGTGGTTATTTCTGTATTTTAACATGATTTGGATCTTGTTTTTGAAAAGTGTTTATTTCTGGTTTTTAACATGATTTAGAGCTTGTTTTTGAAAAGTGCTTATTTCTGTATTTTAACATGATTTGGAGCTTGTTTTTGAAAAGTGTTTATTTCTGTATTCCAATGTTGCAACTTGCTGAAAACCGTCCACAGTGTTACTATCATCCTGATTAAACAGTACTGAAATAAAATTAACTTACAGAGTGCATCAAACATGATTTAGAGCTTGTTTATGGAAAAGTGTTTATTTCTGTATTTCAACATGATTTGGAGCTTGTTTTTGAAAAGTGCTTATTTCTGTATTTTAACATGATTTGGAGCTTGTTTTTGAAAAGTGTTTATTTCTGTTTTTCAACATGATTTAGAGCTTGTTTTTGGAAAAGTGTTTATTTCTGTATTCCAATGTTGCAACTTGCTGAAAACCGTCCACAGTGTTCCTATCATCCTGATTAAACAGTACTGAAATAAAATTAACTTACAGAGTGCATCAAACATGATTTAGAGCTTGTTTATGGAAAAGTGTTTATTTCTGTATTTCAACATGATTTGGAGCTTGTATTTGAAAAGTGCTTATTTCTGTATTTCAACATGATTTGGAGCTTGTTTTTGAAAAGTGTTTTTTCTGTATTTCAACATGATTTAGAGCTTGTTTTTGGAAAAGTGTTTATTTCTGTATTCCAATGTTGCAACTTGCTGAAAACTGTCCACAGTGTTCCTATCATCCTGATTAAACAGTACTGAAATAAAATTAACTTACAGAGTGCATCAAACATGATTTAGAGATTGTTTATGGAAAAGTGTTTATTTCTGTATTTCAACATGATTTGGAGCTTGTTTTTGAAAAGTGCTTATTTCTGTATTTTAACATGATTTGGAGCTTGTTTTTGAAAAGTGTTTATTTCTGTTTTTCAACATGATTTAGAGCTTGTTTTTGGAAAAGTGTTTATTTCTGTATTCCAATGTTGCAACTTGCTGAAAACCGTCCACAGTGTTACTATCATCCTGATTAAACAGTACTGAAATAAAATTAACTTACAGAGTGCATCAAACATGATTTAGAGCTTGTTTATGGAAAAGTGTTTATTTCTGTATTTCAACATGATTTGGAGCTTGTTTTTGAAAAGTGCTTATTTCTGTATTTTAACATGATTTGGAGCTTGTTTTTGAAAAGTGTTTATTTCTGTTTTTCAACATGATTTAGAGCTTGTTTTTGGAAAAGTGTTTATTTCTGTATTCCAATGTTGCAACTTGCTGAAAACCGTCCACAGTGTTACTATCATCCTGATTAAACAGTACTGAAATAAAATTAACTTACAGAGTGCATCAAACATGATTTAGAGCTTGTTTATGGAAAAGTTTTTATTTCTGTATTTCAACATGATTTGGAGCTTGTATTTGAAAAGTGCTTATTTCTGTATTTCAACATGATTTAGAGCTTGTTTTTGGAAAAGTGTTTATTTCTGTTTTTCAACATAATTTAGAGCTTGTTTTTGGAAAAGTGTTTATTTCTGTATTCCAATGTTGCAACTTGCTGAAAACCGTCCACAGTGTTACTATCATCCTGATTAAACAGTACTGAAATAAAATTAACTTACAGAGTGCATCAAACATGATTTAGAGCTTGTTTATGGAAAAGTGTTTATTTCTGTATTTCAACATGATTTGGAGCTTGTTTTTGAAAAGTGCTTATTTCTGTATTTTAACATGATTTGGAGCTTGTTTTTGAAAAGTGTTTATTTCTGTTTTTCAACATGATTTAGAGCTTGTTTTTGGAAAAGTGTTTATTTCTGTATTCCAATGTTGCAACTTGCTGAAAACCGTCCACAGTGTTACTATCATCCTGATTAAACAGTACTGAAATAAAATTAACTTACAGAGTGCATCAAACATGATTTAGAGCTTGTTTATGGAAAAGTTTTTATTTCTGTATTTCAACATGATTTGGAGCTTGTATTTGAAAATTGCTTATTTCTGTATTTCAACATGATTTAGAGCTTGTTTTTGGAAAAGTGTTTATTTCTGTATTTCAATGTTGCAACTTGCTGAAAACTGTCCACAGTGTTCCTATCATCCTGATTAAACAGTACTGAAATAAAATTAACTTACAGATTGCATTAAACATGATTTAGAGCTTGTTTATGGAAAAGTGTTTATTTCTGTATTTCAACATGATTTGGAGCTTGTTTTTGAAAAGTGGTTATTTCTGTATTTTAACATGATTTGGATCTTGTTTTTGAAAAGTGTTTATTTCTGGTTTTTAACATGATTTAGAGCTTGTTTTTGAAAAGTGCTTATTTCTGTATTTTAACATGATTTGGAGCTTGTTTTTGAAAGTGTTTATTTCTGATTTTCAACATGATTTTGAGCTTGTTTTTGGAAAAGTGTTTATTTCTGTATTCCAATGTTGCAACTTGCTGAAAACCGTCCACAGTGTTACTATCATCCTGATTAAACAGTACTGAAATAAAATTAACTTACAGAGTGCATCAAACATGATTTAGAGCTTGTTTATGGAAAAGTTTTTATTTCTGTATTTCAACATGATTTGGAGCTTGTATTTGAAAAGTGCTTATTTCTGTATTTCAACATGATTTAGAGCTTGTTTTTGGAAAAGTGTTTATTTCTGTATTTCAATGTTGCAACTTGCTGAAAACTGTCCACAGTGTTCCTATCATCCTGATTAAACAGTACTGAAATAAAATTAACTTACAGATTGCATTAAACATGATTTAGAGCTTGTTTATGGAAAAGTGTTTATTTCTGTATTTCAACATGATTTGGAGCTTGTTTTTGAAAAGTGCTTATTTCTGTATTTTAACATGATTTGGAGCTTGTTTTTGAAAAGTGTTAATTTCTGTTTTTCAACATGATTTAGAGTTTGTTTTTGGAAAGTGTTTATTTTTGTTATTCAACATGATTTAGAGCTTGTTTTTGGAAAAGTGTTTATTTCTGTATTCCAATGTTGCAACTTGCTGAAAACTGTCCACAGTGTTACTATCATCCTGATTAAACAGTACTGAAATAAAATTAACTTACAGAGTGCATCAAACATGATTTAGAGCTTGTTTATGGAAAAGTGTTTATTTCTGTATTTCAACATGATTTGGAGCTCGTTTTTGAAAAGTGCTTATTTCTGTATTTCAACATGATTTGGAGCTTGTTTTTGAAAAGTGTTTATTTTTGTTATTCAACATGATTTAGAGCTTGTTTTTGGAAAAGTGTTTATTTCTGTATTCCAATGTTGCAACTTGCTGAAAACCGTCCACAGTGTTACTATCATCCTGATTAAACAGTACTGAAATAAAATTAACTTACAGAGTGCATCAAACATGATTTAGAGCTTGTTTATGGAAAAGTGTTTATTTCTTTATTTCAACATGATTTGGAGCTCGTTTTTGAAAAGTGCTTATTTCTGTATTTCAACATGATTTGGAGCTTGTTTTTGAAAAGTGTTTATTTCTGTTATTCAACATGATTTAGAGCTTGTTTTTGGAAAAGTGTTTATTTCTGTATTCCAATGTTGCAACTTGCTGAAAACCGTCCACAGTGTTCCTATCATCCTGATTAAACAGTACTGAAATAAAATTAACTTACAGAGTGCATCAAACATGATTTAGAGCTTGTTTATGGAAAAGTGCTTATTTCTGTATTTCAACATGATTTGGAGCTTGTTTTTGAAAAGTGCTTATTTCTGTATTTTAACATGATTTGGAGCTTGTTTTTGAAAAGTGTTTATTTCTGTTTTTCAACATGATTTAGAGCTTGTTTTTGGAAAAGTGTTTATTTCTGTATTCCAATGTTGCAACTTGCTGAAAACTGTCCACAGTGTTCCTATCATCCTGATTAAACAGTACTGAAATAAAATTAACTTACAGAGTGCATCAAACATGATTTAGAGCTTGTTTATGGAAAAGTGTTTATTTCTGTATTTCAACATGATTTGGAGCTTGTATTTGAAAAGTGCTTATTTCTGTATTTCAACATGATTTGGATCTTGTTTTTGAAAAGTGTTTATTTCTGGTTTTTAACATGATTTAGAGCTTGTTTTTGAAAAGTGCTTATTTCTGTATTTTAACATGATTTGGAGCTTGTTTTTGAAAAGTGTTTATTTCTGTATTCCAATGTTGCAACTTGCTGAAAACCGTCCACAGTGTTACTATCATCCTGATTAAACAGTACTGAAATAAAATTAACTTACAGAGTGCATCAAACATGATTTAGAGCTTGTTTATGGAAAAGTGTTTATTTCTGTATTTCAACATGATTTGGAGCTTGTTTTTGGAAAAGTGTTTATTTCTGTATTTCAATGTTGCAACTTGCTGAAAACTGTCCACAGTGTTCCTATCATCCTGATTAAACAGTACTGAAATAAAATTAACTTACAGAGTGCATCAAACATGATTTAGAGCTTGTTTATGGAAAAGTGTTTATTTCTGTATTTCAACATGATTTGGAGCTTGTTTTTGAAAAGTGCTTATTTCTGTATTTTAACATGATTTGGAGCTTGTTTTTGAAAAGTGTTAATTTCTGTTTTTCAACATGATTTAGAGCTTGTTTTTGGAAAGTGTTTATTTTTGTTATTCAACATGATTTAGAGCTTGTTTTTGGAAAAGTGTTTATTTCTGTATTCCAATGTTGCAACTTGCTGAAAACTGTCCACAGTGTTCCTATCATCCTGATTAAACAGTACTGAAATAAAATTAACTTACAGAGTGCATCAAACATGATTTAGAGCTTGTTTATGGAAAAGTGTTTATTTCTGTATTTCAAAATGATTTGGAGCTCGTTTTTGAAAAGTGCTTATTTCTGTATTTCAACATGATTTGGAGCTTGTTTTTGAAAAGTGTTTATTTCTGTTATTCAACATGATTTAGAGCTTGTTTTTGGAAAAGTGTTTATTTCTGTATTCCAATCTTGCAACTTGCTGAAAACCGTCCACAGTGTTACTATCATCCTGATTAAACAGTACTGAAATAAAATTAACTTACAGAGTGCATCAAACATGATTTAGAGCTTGTTTATGGAAAAGTGTTTATTTCTGTATTTCAAAATGATTTGGAGCTCGTTTTTGAAAAGTGCTTATTTCTGTATTTCAACATGATTTGGAGCTTGTTTTTGAAAAGTGTTTATTTCTGTTATTCAACATGATTTAGAGCTTGTTTTTGGAAAAGTGTTTATTTCTGTATTCCAATCTTGCAACTTGCTGAAAACCGTCCACAGTGTTACTATCATCCTGATTAAACAGTACTGAAATAAAATTAACTTACAGAGTGCATCAAACATGATTTAGAGCTTGTTTATGGAAAAGTATTTATTTCTGTATTTCAACATGATTTGGAGCTTGTTTTTGAAAAGTGTTTATTTCTGTTTTTCAACATGATTTAGAGCTTGTTTTTGGAAAAGTGTTTATTTCTGTATTCCAATGTTGCAACTTGCTGAAAACCGTCCACAGTGTTACTATCATCCTGATTAAACAGTACTGAAATAAAATTAACTTACAGAGTGCATCAAACATGATTTAGAGCTTGTTTATGGAAAAGTGTTTATTTCTGTATTTCAACATGATTTGGAGCTTGTTTTTGAAAAGTGCTTATTTCTGTATTTTAACATGATTTGGAGCTTGTTTTTGAAAAGTGTTAATTTCTGTTTTTCAACATGATTTAGAGCTTGTTTTTGGAAAGTGTTTATTTTTGTTATTCAACATGATTTAGAGCTTGTTTTTGGAAAAGTGTTTATTTCTGTATTCCAATGTTGCAACTTGCTGAAAACTGTCCACAGTGTTACTATCATCCTGATTAAACAGTACTGAAATAAAATTAACTTACAGAGTGCATCAAACATGATTTAGAGCTTGTTTATGGAAAAGTGTTTATTTCTGTATTTCAACATGATTTGGAGCTTGTTTTTGAAAAGTGTTTATTTCTGTTATTCAACATGATTTAGAGCTTGTTTTTGGAAAAGTGTTTATTTCTGTATTCCAATCTTGCAACTTGCTGAAAACCGTCCACAGTGTTACTATCATCCTGATTAAACAGTACTGAAATAAAATTAACTTACAGAGTGCATCAAACATGGTTTAGAGCTTGTTTATGGAAAAGTATTTATTTCTGTATTTCAACATGATTTGGAGCTTGTTTTTGAAAAGTGCTTATTTCTGTATTTCAACATGATTTGGAGCTTGTTTTTGAAAAGTGTTTATTTCTGTTTTTCAACATGATTTAGAGCTTGTTTTTGGAAAAGTGTTTATTTCTGTATTCCAATCTTGCAAATTGCTGAAAACCGTCCACAGTGTTACTATCATCCTGATTACACAGTACTGAAATAAAATTAACTTACAGAGTGCATCAAACATGGTTTAGAGCTTGTTTATGGAAAAGTATTTATTTCTGTATTTCAACATGATTTGGAGCTTGTTTTTGAAAAGTGCTTATTTCTGTATTTCAACATGATTTGGAGCTTGTTTTTGAAAAGTGTTTATTTCTGTTTTTCAACATGATTTAGAGCTTGTTTTTGGAAAAGTGTTTATTTCTGTATTCCAATCTTGCAAATTGCTGAAAACCGTCCACAGTGTTACTATCATCCTGATTACACAGTACTGAAATAAAATTAACTTACAGAGTGCATCAAACATGGTTTAGAGCTTGTTTATGGAAAAGTATTTATTTCTGTATTTCAACATGATTTGGAGCTTGTTTTTGAAAAGTGCTTATTTCTGTATTTCAACATGATTTGGAGCTTGTTTTTGAAAAGTGTTTATTTCTGTTTTTCAACAGGATTTTGAGCTTGTTTTTGGAAAAGTGTTTATTTCTGTATTCCAATGTTGCAACTTGCTGAAAACCGTCCACAGTGTTACTATCATCCTGATTAAACAGTACTGAAATAAAATTTACTTACAGAGTGCATCAAACATGATTTAGAGCTTGTTTATGGAAAAGTGTTTATTTCTGTATTTCAACATGATTTGGAGCTTGTATTTGAAAAGTGCTTATTACTGTATTTCAACATGATTTAGAGCTTGTTTTTGGAAAAGTGTTTATTTCTGTATTTCAATGTTGCAACTTGCTGAAAACTGTCCACAGTGTTCCTATCATCCTGATTAAACAGTACTGAAATAAATTAACTTACAGAGTGCATCAAACATGATTTAGAGCTTGTTTATGGAAAAGTGTTTATTTCTCTTTTTCAACATGATTTAGAGCTTGTTTTTGGAAAAGTGTTTATTTCTGTATTCCAATGTTGCAACTTGATGAAAACTGTCCACAGTGTTCCTATCATCCTGATTAAACAGTACTGAAATAAAATTAACTTATAGAGTGCATCAAACATGATTTAGAGCTTGTTTATGGAAAAGTGTTTATTTCTGTATTTCAACATGATTTGGAGCTTGTTTTTGAAAAGTGCTTATTTCTGTATTTCAACATGATTTGGAGCTTGTTTTTGAAAAGTGTTTTTTCTGTATTTCAACATGATTTAGAGCTTGTTTTTGGAAAAGTGTTTATTTCTGCATTCCAATGTTGCAACTTGATGAAAACTGTCCACAGTGTTCCTATCATCCTGATTAAACAGTACTGAAATAAAATTAACTTACAGAGTGCATCAAACATGATTTAGAGCTTGTTTATAGAAAAGTGTTTATTTCTGTATTTCAACATGATTTGGAGCTTGATTTTGAAAAATGCTTTTTTCTGTATTTTAACATGATTTGGAGCTTGTTTTTGAAAAGTGTTTAATTCTGTATTTCAATGTTGCAACTTGCTGAAAACTGTCCACAGTGTTTCTATAATCCTGATTAAACAGTACTGAAATAAAATTAACTTACAAAGAGCATGAAACATGATTTAGACCTTGTTTATGGAAAAGTGTTTATTTCTGTATTTCAACATGATTTGGAGCTTGTTTTTGAAAAGTGCTTATTTCTGTATTTCAACATGATTTAGAGCTTGTTTTTGGAAAAGTGTTTATTTCTGTATTCCAATGTTGCAACTTGATGAAAACTGTCCACAGTGTTCCTATCATCCTGATTAAACAGTACTGAAATAAAATTAACTTACAGAGTGCATCAAACATGATTTAGAGCTTGTTTATGGAAAAGTGTTTATTTCTGAAATTCAACATGATTTGGAGCTTGATTTTGAAAAGTGCTTTTTTCTGTATTTTAACATGATTTGGAGCTTGTTTTTGAAAAGTGTTTATTTCTGTATTCCAATGTTGCAACTTGATGAAAACTGTCCACAGTGTTCCTATCATCCTGATTAAACAGTACTGAAATAAAATTAACTTACAAAGAGCATCAAACATGATTTAGAGCTTGTTTATGGAAAAGTGTTTATTTCTGTATTTCAACATGATTTGGAGCTTGTTTTTGAAAAGTGTTTATTTCTGTATTTCAACATGATTTGGAGCTTGATTTTGAAAAGTGCTTTTTTCTGTATTTTAACATGATTTGGAGCTTGTTTTTGAAAAGTGTTTAACCTGTTTGGGGTGCAAGCCCGACCTCGGACCGAAAATGACAACAGCTGCAGAGCGCGAAATTCAAAATCTATTTTTTAAAAATATTTAACTTTTACACATTAACAAGTCCAATACAGCATTTGAAAGATAAACATCTTGTCAATCCAGCCAACATGTCCGATTTTTTAAATGTTTTACAGAGAAAACACCACATATATTTATGTTAGCTCACCACCAAATACAAAAGTGGACAGACACGTATGAATTATGATTATGAAGTATGAATTATGATTGAAGTAGCATGCACAACCAACCGAAATAAACTAAAACCAACCTAAAGAGCCCAGAAAAAACGACCTCAGATGACAGTCATATAACATGTTACACAATAAATCTATGTTTTGTTCATAAAAAGTGCATATTTTAGCTATAAATCTGTTTTACATTGATGCTACCCAAAAATGCTAATACATAGCTACAGTCTGAATCCAGCCGGGAGTAGCCAGAGAAAATACATACACCAACGTCGGCTACTAATTACACCTCATAAAACATTTCAGAAAAACATATGGTGGATAACTAATGAAAGACAGATATCTTGTGAATACAGACAACATTTCCGATTTTTGAAGTGTTTTACAGCGAAAACACAATATATCGTTATATTAGCTAACATCATAAGCTAGCATAAGGCAGCATTGATTCTAGTCAAGCGCTAGCCTAGCATAGTTAGCAGCGTTAGCATTCAACAGTTCGACATATATATGAAAAAGCATCCCAAATTGGGTCTTATCTTTCTTGGTACTCCATCAGAATGTTGTAACGGGGTCCAATGTCCAGTAGATTCTTTAGTTGGGTTCCAGAACGAATTATTTCCCTCTTTGGTTAGCTAGCACGGTAGCATTGCTGCGCCAGAAAGCGTTTCTTCAAAAAATTCTTCCGTCGTTTCACATCTAAAGTCCAGAATAAATTGCAATAATATAATTAAAGTATATTGAAAAAACCTACTTTAGGATGATTTTGTGACATGTAGCAAATAATATCGTAGTCAGGCATCATATTCAACGTTACCTACCTTGTTCCAGAAGCCGAGATCAAATTATCCTTCGCGCCCGGATTTTTATTTTAACTGCGCAGCTCTCACAAGAAGTTCTGTTATTCAGTCCAGGGACGAGATATTCGACTCCTTTCAATTCTCACTTCCGCATTACAGTCTGACGTACGCCTCTGACGTGTTAATATGGTCCCAAGTCAAATGGCCTTTTATAGAGAAGGTCTTAAAGAGACACATCGCATTTTGGGAAACTCAATTCGGCTGGGAAAATGGCTGTAAAAATATTTCTGTTCGACTTAGAGAAACAATTCAAACCTTTTTAGAAACTACAGACTGTTATCTATCCAACAGTAGTAAATATATGCATATTGGAAAATAAAAAGTTTCTTAGGAGGCCGTTTGAAAATGTGCACACATTTTCCAGTTTTTTCAATATTCAGCGTGCAGCCCAAACAGGTTAATTCTGTATTTCAATGTTGCAACTTGCTGAAAACTGTCCACAGTGTTCCTAACATCCTGATTAAACAGTACTGAAAAAAAATTAACTTCCAGAGTGCATCAAACATGATTTAGAGCTTGTTTATGGAAAAGTGTTTATTTCTGTATTTCAACATGATTTGGAGCTTGTTTTTGAAAAGTGCTTATTTCTGTATTTCAACATGATTTAGAGCTTGTTTTTGGAAAAGTGTTTATTTCTGTATTTCAATGTTGCAACTTGCTGAAAACTGTCCACAGTGTTCCTAACATCCTGATTAAACAGTACTGAAAAAAAATTAACTTCCAGAGTGCATCAAACATGATTTAGAGCTTGTTTATGGAAAAGTGTTTATTTCTGTATTTCAACATGATTTGGAGCTTGTTTTTGAAAAGTGCTTATTTCTGTATTTTAACATGATTTGGAGCTTGTTTTTGAAAAGTGTTTATTTCTGTTTTTCAACATGATTTAGAGCTTGTTTTTGGAAAAGTGTTTATTTCTGTATTTCAATGTTGCAACTTGCTGAAAACTGTCCACAGTGTTCCTAACATCCTGATTAAACAGTACTGAAAAAAAATTAACTTCCAGAGTGCATCAAACATGATTTAGAGGTTGTTTATGGAAAAGTGTTTATTTCTGTATTTCAACATGATTTGGAGCTTGTTTTTGGAAAAGTGTTTATTTCTGTATTTCAACATGATTTGGAGCTTGTTTTTGGAAAAGTGTTTATTTCTGTATTCCAATGTTGCAACTTGCTGAAAACTGTCCACAGTGTTCCTAACATCCTGATTAAACAGTACTGAAAAAAAATTAACTTCCAGAGTGCATCAAACATGATTTAGAGCTTGTTTATGGAAAAGTGTTTATTTCTGTATTTCAACATGATTTGGAGCTTGTTTTTGGAAAAGTGTTTATTTCTGTATTTCAACATGATTTGGAGCTTGATTTTGAAAAGTGCTTTTTCCTGTATTTTAACATGATTTGGAGCTTGTTTTTGGAAAAGTGTTTAATTCTGTATTTCAATGTTGCAACTTGCTGAAAACTGTCCACAGTGTTCCTAACATCCTGATTAAACAGTACTGAAAAAAAATTAACTTACAGAGTGCATCAAACATGATTTAGAGCTTGTTTATGGAAAAGTGTTTATTTCTGTATTTCAACATGATTTGGAGCTTGTTTTTGAAAAGTGCTTATTTCTGTATTTCAACATGATTTAGAGCTTGTTTTTGGAAAAGTGTTTATTTCTGTATTTCAATGTTGCAACTTGATGAAAACTGTCCACAGTGTTCCTATCATTCTGATTAACCTGTTGGGGATGGGGGCGCTGTTTAGACTACTTATGCTAATGTGGCTAATTTTTTAAACGGCTTCCCACAAAATCCTTGATCGTACAATATGCATATTATTATTATTATTGGATAGAAAACAGTCTATAGTTTCTATAGGAGTTGAAATTTTGTCTCTAAGTGGAACAGAGCCCATTCTACAGCAATTTCCCTGACATGGAGTCAGATTTGAGAAATGTTGGCCACTCTTCTGAAGTCATTTAAAAGGGCACTGTCGTTGCTATGACTATACGGACACTTCTTACGTCTTCCCCTGGATGCCTTTACGTGATGACGATTCCAACGGGGTCGATTGCACGTTCACAGGCCCTACAAATGAAAAAACCCTGAAGCTAGTCATTCTTTGGGAGCTGCGTCATGAGCAAAGTGGACACCGGCGCGCACCTGTTCCAAGCGTTAGTTTAGCCTGTTATATTTCTCCGGTCATCTTTTCACTCGTTATAGGAGTTAAAAACATCATAAGGTAGTTAATTTAAAGCGTTTTATAGCAATTTATATCCGTTTAGTGCGATTTTGGGACATTTATTTTTGCAACGATGTGAAAAGTTGGGCACGCTTTTCAGTTCATCCCGAACGCAGTTGACTTTTCCACATGGCAAGAGGACAGCTTTCCACCAAAAGACGATTTCTCCCAAGAAAGGATCCTTTGCCCAAGATACTGATGGAAGAACAGCTCAAGGTAGGACATTTTTATTATGATAAATCGTGTTTCTGTCGAAACATTTTAGTGGCTTAGGACGCCATGTTTTTTGACGTAGCTTCGCTTGGCGCAAACTGTATTGAAAAGTAAGGATAAATTAAAAAATGTAATAACGCAATTGTATTAAGAATTAAATTGTCTATCAATCCCTGTCCACCCTATATTTTTTAGTCACGTTTATGAGTATTTATGTATAAGAGTAGATCACTGTCTAAGTGGCGCAAGGACAAATTCTGACCAGCTGAGTTACATTTCACATTGTCTAACCATGATTTTGGTGGCTAAATATAAACATTTTCGATCAAACTCTATATGGATTGTGTAATATGATGTTACAGGAGTGTCATCTGAAGAATTCTGAGAAGGTTAGTGAAAAAATTAATATATTTTTGGCGATGTTGACGTTATCGCCCACTTTGGCTAGAATCAATGCTGGGCTGCTATGTGCTATGTGCTATGCTAATATAACGATTTATTGTGTTTTCGCTGTAAGACACTTAGAAAATCTGAAATATTGTCTGTATTCACAGGATCTGTGTCTTTCGATTCGTGTATGCTGTGTATTTTTACGAAATGTTTGATGATTAGTAGTTAGGTAAACACGTTGCTCATTGTAATTATTCTAGTCCATTTGTGATGGTGGGTGCAATTGTAAACTATGCCATATACCTGAAATATGCACTTTTTTCTAACAAAACCTATCCCATACCATAAATATGTTATCAGACTGTCATCTAATGAGTTTTTTTGTTGGTTAGGGGCTATAAATATCTTAGTTTAGCCGAATTGGTGATGGCTACTGGTGTTGGTGGACAAATAAAAGATGGTGGATTATGCTAATGTGTTTTTAGGTAATAGATGTACATCTTTACATATTGTGTCTTCCCTGTAAAACATTTTAAAAATCGGAAATGTTGACTGGATTCACAAGATCTGTGTCTTTCATTAGCTGTATTGGACTTTAATGTGTGAAAGTTAAATATTTAAAAAAAATATTTTTTTTGAATTTCGCGGCACTGGTTTTTCAGTGGGGGGGGGGGGGGGGTGCCGCTAGCGCCACGCTGATCCTAGACAGGTTAAACAGTACTGAAATAAATTAACTTACAGAGTGCATCAAACATGATTTAGAGCTTGTTTATGGAAAAGTGTTTATTTCTGTATGTCAACATGATTTGGAGCTTGTTTTTGAAAAGTGCTTATTTCTGTATTTTAACATGATTTGGAGCTTGTTTTTGAAAAGTGTTTATTTCTGTTTTTCAACATGATTTAGAGCTTGTTTTTGGAAAAGTGTTTATTTCTGTATTCCAATGTTGCAACTTGCTGAAAACCGTCCACAGTATTACTATCATCCTGATTAAACAGTACTGAAATAAAATTAACTTACAGAGTGCATCAAACATGATTTAGAGCTTGTTTATGGAAAAGTGTTTATTTCTGTTTTTCAACATGATTTAGAGCTTGTTTTTGGAAAAGTGTTTATTTCTGTATTTCAACATGATTTGGAGCTTGTTTTTGAAAAGTGCTTATTTCTGTATTTCAACATGATTTGGAGCTTGTTTTTGAAAAGTGTTTATTTCTGTTTTTCAACAGGATTTTGAGCTTGTTTTTGGAAAAGTGTTTATTTCTGTATTCCAATGTTGCAACTTGCTGAAAACCGTCCACAGTGTTACTATCATCCTGATTAAACAGTACTGAAATAAAATTTACTGACAGAGTGCATCAAACATGATTTAGAGCTTGTTTATGGAAAAGTGTTTATTTCTGTATTTCAACATGATTTGGAGCTTGTATTTGAAAAGTGCTTATTACTGTATTTCAACATGATTTAGAGCTTGTTTTTGGAAAAGTGTTTATTTCTGTATTTCAATGTTGCAACTTGCTGAAAACTGTCCACAGTGTTCCTATCATCCTGATTAAACAGTACTGAAATAAATTAACTTACAGAGTGCATCAAACATGATTTAGAGCTTGTTTATGGAAAAGTGTTTATTTCTGTTTTTCAACATGATTTAGAGCTTGTTTTTGGAAAAGTGTTTATTTCTGTATTCCAATGTTGCAACTTGATGAAAACTGTCCACAGTGTTCCTATCATCCTGATTAAACAGTACTGAAATAAAATTAACTTATAGAGTGCATCAAACATGATTTAGAGCTTGTTTATGGAAAAGTGTTTATTTCTGTATTTCAACATGATTTGGAGCTTGTTTTTGAAAAGTGCTTATTTCTGTATTTCAACATGATTTGGAGCTTGTTTTTGAAAAGTGTTTTTTCTGTATTTCAACATGATTTAGAGCTTGTTTTTGGAAAAGTGTTTATTTCTGTATTCCAATGTTGCAACTTGATGAAAACTGTCCACAGTGTTCCTATCATCCTGATTAAACAGTACTGAAATAAAATTAACTTACAGAGTGCATCAAACATGATTTAGAGCTTGTTTATGGAAAAGTGTTTATTTCTGAAATTCAACATGATTTGGAGCTTGATTTTGAAAAGTGCTTTTTTCTGTATTTTAACATGATTTGGAGCTTGTTTTTGAAAAGTGTTTATTTCTGTATTCCAATGTTGCAACTTGATGAAAACTGTCCACAGTGTTCCTATCATCCTGATTAAACAGTACTGAAATAAAATTAACTTACAAAGAGCATGAAACATGATTTAGACCTTGTTTATGGAAAAGTGTTTATTTCTGTATTTCAACATGATTTGGAGCTTGTTTTTGAAAAGTGCTTATTTCTGTATTTCAACATGATTTAGAGCTTGTTTTTGGAAAAGTGTTTATTTCTGTATTTCAATGTTGCAACTTGATGAAAACTGTCCACAGTGTTCCTATCATCCTGATTAAACAGTACTGAAATAAATTAACTTACAGAGTGCATCAAACATGATTTAGAGCTTGTTTATGGAAAAGTGTTTATTTCTGTATTTCAACATGATTTGGAGCTTGTTTTTGAAAAGTGCTTATTTCTGTATTTCAACATGATTTGGAGCTTGTTTTTGAAAAGTGTTTTTTCTGTATTTCAACATGATTTAGAGCTTGTTTTTGGAAAAGTGTTTATTTCTGTATTCCAATGTTGCAACTTGATGAAAACTGTCCACAGTGTTCCTATCGTCCTGATTAAACAGTACTGAAATAAAATTAACTTACAGAGTGCATCAAACATGATTTAGAGCTTGTTTATGGAAAAGTGTTTATTTCTGTATTTCAACATGATTTGGAGCTTGATTTTGAAAAATGCTTTTTTCTGTATTTTAACATGATTTGGAGCTTGTTTTTGAAAATTGTTTAATTCTGTATTTCAATGTTGCAACTTGCTGAAAACTGTCCACAGTGTTTCTATAATCCTGATTAAACAGTACTGAAATAAAATTAACTTACAAAGAGCATGAAACATGATTTAGACCTTGTTTATGGAAAAGTGTTTATTTCTGTATTTCAACATGATTTGGAGCTTGTTTTTGAAAAGTGCTTATTTCTGTATTTCAACATGATTTAGAGCTTGTTTTTGGAAAAGTGTTTATTTCTGTATTCCAATGTTGCAACTTGATGAAAACTGTCCACAGTGTTCCTATCATCCTGATTAAACAGTACTGAAATAAAATTAACTTACAGAGTGCATCAAACATGATTTAGAGGTTGTTTATGGAAAAGTGTTTATTTCTGAATTTCAACATGATTTGGAGCTTGATTTTGAAAAGTGCTTTTTTCTGTATTTTAACATGATTTGGAGCTTGTTTTTGAAAAGTGTTTATTTCTGTATTCCAATGTTGCAACTTGATGAAAACCGTCCACAGTGTTCCTATCATCCTGATTAAACAGTACTGAAATAAAATTAACTTACAAAGAGCATCAAACATGATTTAGAGCTTGTTTATGGAAAAGTGTTTATTTCTGTATTTCAACATGATTTGGAGCTTGTTTTTGAAAAGTGTTTATTTCTGTATTTCAACATGATTTGGAGCTTGATTTTGAAAAGTGTTTAATTCTGTATTTCAATGTTGCAACTTGCTGAAAACTGTCCACAGTGTTTCTATAATCCTGATTAAACAGTACTGAAATAAAATTAACTTACAAAGAGCATGAAACATGATTTAGACCTTGTTTATGGAAAAGTGTTTATTTCTGTATTTCAACATGATTTGGAGCTTGTTTTTGAAAAGTGCTTATTTCTGTATTTCAACATGATTTAGAGCTTGTTTTTGGAAAAGTGTTTATTTCTGTATTCCAATGTTGCAACTTGATGAAAACTGTCCACAGTGTTCCTATCATCCTGATTAAACAGTACTGAAATAAAATTAACTTACAGAGTGCATCAAACATGATTTAGAGCTTGTTTATGGAAAAGTGTTTATTTCTGAATTTCAACATGATTTGGAGCTTGATTTTGAAAAGTGCTTTTTTCTGTATTTTAACATGATTTGGAGCTTGTTTTTGAAAAGTGTTTATTTCTGTATTCCAATGTTGCAACTTGATGAAAACTGTCCACAGTGTTCCTATCATCCTGATTAAACAGTACTGAAATAAAATTAACTTACAAAGAGCATCAAACATGATTTAGAGCTTGTTTATGGAAAAGTGTTTATTTCTGTATTTCAACATGATTTGGAGCTTGTTTTTGAAAAGTGTTTATTTCTGTATTTCAACATGATTTGGAGCTTGATTTTGAAAAGTGCTTTTTTCTGTATTTTAACATGATTTGGAGCTTGTTTTTGAAAAGTGTTTAATTCTGTATTTCAATGTTGCAACTTGCTGAAAACTGTCCACAGTGTTTCTATAATCCTGATTAAACAGTACTGAAATAAAATTAACTTACAAAGAGCATGAAACATGATTTAGACCTTGTTTATGGAAAAGTGTTTATTTCTGTATTTCAACATGATTTGGAGCTTGTTTTTGAAAAGTGCTTATTTCTGTATTTCAACATGATTTAGAGCTTGTTTTTGGAAAAGTGTTTATTTCTGTATTCCAATGTTGCAACTTGATGAAAACTGTCCACAGTGTTCCTATCATCCTGATTAAACAGTACTGAAATAAAATTAACTTACAGAGTGCATCAAACATGATTTAGAGCTTGTTTATGGAAAAGTGTTTATTTCTGAATTTCAACATGATTTGGAGCTTGATTTTGAAAAGTGCTTTTTTCTGTATTTTAACATGATTTGGAGCTTGTTTTTGAAAAGTGTTTATTTCTGTATTCCAATGTTGCAACTTGATGAAAACTGTCCACAGTGTTCCTATCATCCTGATTAAACAGTACTGAAATAAAATTAACTTACAAAGAGCATCAAACATGATTTAGAGCTTGTTTATGGAAAAGTGTTTATTTCTGTATTTCAACATGATTTGGAGCTTGTTTTTGAAAAGTGTTTATTTCTGTTTTTCAACATGATTTAGAGCTTGTTTTTGGAAAAGTGTTTATTTCTGTATTCCAATGTTGCAACTTGCTGAAAACCGTCCACAGTGTTACTATCATCCTGATTAAACAGTACTGAAATAAAATTAACTTACAGAGTGCATCAAACATGATTTAGAGCTTGTTTATGGAAAAGTGTTTATTTCTGTATTTCAACATGATTTGGAGCTTCTATTTGAAAAGTGCTTATTTCTGTATTCCAACATGATTTGGAGTTTGTTTTTGAAAAGTGTTTTTTCTGTATTTCAACATCATTCAGAGTTTGTTTTTGGAAAAGTGTTTATTTCTGTATTCCAATGTTGCAACTTGCTGAAAACTGTCCACAGTGTTCCTATCATCCTGATTAAACAGTACTGAAATAAAATTAACTTACAGAGTGCATCAAACATGATTTAGAGCTTGTTTATGGAAAAGTGTTTATTTCTGTATTTCAACATGATTTGGAGCTTGTTTTTGAAAAGTGCTTATTTCTGTATTTCAACATGATTTGGAGCTTGTTTTTGAAAAGTGTTTTTTCTGTATTTCAACATGATTTAGAGCTTGTTTTTGGAAAAGTGTTTATTTCTGTATTTCAATGTTGCAACTTGCTGAAAACTGTCCACAGTGTTCCTATCATCCTGATTAAACAGTACTGAAATAAAATTAACTTACAGAGTGCATCAAACATGATTTAGAGCTTGTTTATGGAAAAGTGTTTATTTCTGTATTTCAACATGATTTGGAGCTTGTTTTTGAAAAGTGCTTATTTCTGTATTTTAACATGATTTGGAGCTTGTTTTTGAAAAGTGTTTATTTCTGTATTCCAATGTTGCAACTTGATGAAAACTGTCCACAGTGTTCCTATCATCCTGATTAAACAGTACTGAAATAAAATTAACTTACAAAGAGCATCAAACATGATTTAGAGCTTGTTTATGGAAAAGTGTTTATTTCTGTATTTCAACATGATTTGGAGCTTGTTTTTGAAAAGTGTTTATTTCTGTTTTTCAACATGATTTAGAGCTTGTTTTTGGAAAAGTGTTTATTTCTGTATTCCAATGTTGCAACTTGCTGAAAACCGTCCACAGTGTTACTATCATCCTGATTAAACAGTACTGAAATAAAATTAACTTACAGAGTGCATCAAACATGATTTAGAGCTTGTTTATGGAAAAGTGTTTATTTCTGTATTTCAACATGATTTGGAGCTTCTATTTGAAAAGTGCTTATTTCTGTATTCCAACATGATTTGGAGTTTGTTTTTGAAAAGTGTTTTTTCTGTATTTCAACATGATTCAGAGTTTGTTTTTGGAAAAGTGTTTATTTCTGTATTCCAATGTTGCAACTTGCTGAAAACTGTCCACAGTGTTCCTATCATCCTGATTAAACAGTACTGAAATAAAATTAACTTACAGAGTGCATCAAACATGATTTAGAGCTTGTTTATGGAAAAGTGTTTATTTCTGTATTTCAACATGATTTGGAGCTTGTTTTTGAAAAGTGCTTATTTCTGTATTTCAACATGATTTGGAGCTTGTTTTTGAAAAGTGTTTTTTCTGTATTTCAACATGATTTAGAGCTTGTTTTTGGAAAAGTGTTTATTTCTGTATTTCAATGTTGCAACTTGCTGAAAACTGTCCACAGTGTTCCTATCATCCTGATTAAACAGTACTGAAATAAAATTAACTTACAGAGTGCATCAAACATGATTTAGAGCTTGTTTATGGAAAAGTGTTTATTTCTGTATTTCAACATGATTTGGAGCTTGTTTTTGAAAAGTGCTTATTTCTGTATTTTAACATGATTTGGAGCTTGTTTTTGAAAAGTGTTTATTTCTGTTTTTCAACATGATTTAGAGCTCGTTTTTGGAAAAGTGTTTATTTCTGTATTCCAATGTTGCAACTTGCTGAAAACCGTCCACAGTGTTACTATCATCCTGATTAAACAGTACTGAAATAAAATTAACTTACAGAGTGCATCAAACATGATTTAGAGCTTGTTTATGGAAAAGTGTTTATCTCTGTATTTCAACATGATTTGGAGCTTGTTTTTGAAAAGTGCTTAATTCTGTATTTTAACATGATTTGGAGCTTGTTTTTGAAAAGTGTTGATTTCTGTTTTTCAACATGATTTAGAGCTTGTTTTTGGAAAAGTGTTTATTTCTGTATTCCAATGTTGCAACTTGCTGAAAACTGTCCACAGTGTTACTATCATCCTGATTAAACAGTACTGAAATAAAATTAACTTACAGAGTGCATCAAACATGATTTAGAGCTTGTTTATGGAAAAGTGTTTATTTCTGCATTTCAACATGATTTGGAGCTCGTTTTTGAAAAGTGCTTATTTCTGTATTTCAACATGATTTGGAGCTTGTTTTTGAAAAGTGTTTATTTTTGTTATTCAACATGATTTAGAACTTGTTTTTGAAAAGTGTTTATTTCTGTATTCCAATGTTGCAACTTGCTGAAAACCGTCCACAGTGTTACTATCATCCTGATTAAACAGTACTGAAATAAAATTAACTTACAGAGTGCATCAAACATGATTTAGAGCTTGTTTATGGAAAAGTGTTTATTTCTGTATTTCAACATAATTTGGAGCTTGTTTTTGAAAAGTGTTTATTTCTGTATTTCAACATGATTTTGAGCTTGTTTTTGGAAAAGTGTTTATTTCTGTATTCCAATGTTGCAACTTGCTGAAAACCGTCCACAGTGTTACTATCATCCTGATTAAACAGTACTGAAATAAAATTAACTTACAGAGTGCATCAAACATGATTTAGAGCTTGTTTATGGAAAAGTGTTTATTTCTGTATTTCAACATGATTTGGAGCTCGTTTTTGAAAAGTGCTTATTTCTGTATTTCAACATGATTTGGAGCTTGTTTTTGAAAAGTGTTTATTTCTGTTATTCAACATGATTTAGAGCTTGTTTTTGGAAAAGTGTTTATTTCTGTATTCCAATGTTGCAACTTGCTGAAAACCGTCCACAGTGTTACTATCATCCTGATTAAACAGTACTGAAATCAAATTAACTTACAGAGTGCATCAAACATGATTTAGAGCTTGTTTATGGAAAAGTATTTATTTCTGTATTTCAACATGATTTGGAGCTTGTTTTTGAAAAGTGCTTATTTCTGTATTTCAACATGATTTGGAGCTTGTTTTTGAAAAGTGTTTATTTCTGTTTTTCAACATGATTTGGAGCTTGTTTTTGAAAAGTGTTTATTTCTGTATTCCAATGTTGCAACTTGATGAACACTGTCCACAGTGTTCCTATCATCCTGATTAAACAGTACTGAAATAAAATTAACTTACAAAGAGCATCAAACATGATTTAGAGCTTGTTTATGGAAAAGTGTTTATTTCTGTATTTCAACATGATTTGGAGCTTGTTTTTGAAAAGTGTTTATTTCTGTATTTCAACATGATTTGGAGCTTGTTTTTGAAAAGTGTTTATTTCTGTATTTCAACATGATTTGGAGCTTGATTTTGAAAAATGCTTTTTTCTGTATTTTAACATGATTTGGAGCTTGTTTTTGAAAAGTGTTTAATTCTGTATTTCAATGTTGCAACTTGCTGAAAACTGTCCACAGTGTTTCTATAATCCTGATTAAACAGTACTGAAATAAAATTAACTTACAAAGAGCATGAAACATGATTTAGACCTTGTTTATGGAAAAGTGTTTATTTCTGTATTTCAACATGATTTGGAGCTTGTTTTTGAAAGGTGCTTATTTCTGTATTTCAACATGATTTAGAGCTTGTTTTTGGAAAAGTGTTTATTTCTGTATTTCAATGTTGCAACTTGATGAAAACTGTCCACAGTGTTCCTATCATCCTGATTAAACAGTACTGAAATAAATTAACTTACAGAGTGCATCAAACATGATTTAGAGCTTGTTTATGGAAAAGTGTTTATTTCTGTATTTCAACATGATTTGGAGCTTGTTTTTGAAAAGTGCTTATTTCTGTATTTTAACATGATTTGGAGCTTGTTTTTGAAAAGTGTTTATTTCTGTTTTTCAACATGATTTAGAGCTTGTTTTTGGAAAAGTGTTTATTTCTGTATTCCAATGTTGCAACTTGCTGAAAACCGTCCACAGTATTACTATCATCCTGATTAAACAGTACTGAAATAAAATTAACTTACAGAGTGCATCAAACATGATTTAGAGCTTGTTTATGGAAAAGTGTTTATTTCTGTTTTTCAACATGATTTAGAGCTTGTTTTTGGAAAAGTGTTTATTTCTGTATTCCAATGTTGCAACTTGATGAAAACTGTCCACAGTGTTCCTATCATCCTGATTAAACAGTACTGAAATAAAATTAACTTATAGAGTGCATCAAACATGATTTAGAGCTTGTTCATGGAAAAGTGTTTATTTCTGTATTTCAACCTGATTTGGAGCTTGTTTTTGAAAAGTGTTTATTTCTGTTTTTCAACATGATTTAGAGCTTGTTTTTGGAAAAGTGTTTATTTCTGTATTCCAATGTTGCAACTTGCTGAAAACCGTCCACAGTATTACTATCATCCTGATTAAACAGTACTGAAATAAAATTAACTTACAGAGTGCATCAAACATGATTTAGAGCTTGTTTATGGAAAAGTGTTTATTTCTGTTTTTCAACATGATTTAGAGCTTGTTTTTGGAAAAGTGTTTATTTCTGTATTCCAATGTTGCAACTTGATGAAAACTGTCCACAGTGTTCCTATCATCCTGATTAAACAGTACTGAAATAAAATTAACTTATAGAGTGCATCAAACATGATTTAGAGCTTGTTCATGGAAAAGTGTTTATTTCTGTATTTCAACCTGATTTGGAGCTTGTTTTTGAAAAGTGTTTATTTCTGTTTTTCAACATGATTTAGAGCTTGTTTTTGGAAAAGTGTTTATTTCTGTATTCCAATGTTGCAACTTGATGAAAACTGTCCACAGTGTTCCTATCATCCTGATTAAACAGTACTGAAATAAAATTAACTTACAGAGTGCATCAAACATGATTTAGAGCTTGTTTATGGAAAAGTGTTTATTTCTGTATTTCAACATGATTTGGAGCTTGTTTTTGAAAAGTGCTTATTTCTGTATTTCAACATGATTTGGAGCTTGTTTTTGAAAAGTGTTTATTTCTGTTATTCAACATGATTTAGAGCTTGTTTTTGGAAAAGTGTTTATTTCTGTATTCCAATGTTGCAACTTGCTGAAAACCGTCCACAGTGTTACTATCATCCTGATTAAACAGTACTGAAATCAAATTAACTTACAGAGTGCATCAAACATGATTTAGAGCTTGTTTATGGAAAAGTATTTATTTCTGTATTTCAACATGATTTGGAGCTTGTTTTTGAAAAGTGCTTATTTCTGTATTTCAACATGATTTGGAGCTTGTTTTTGAAAAGTGTTTATTTCTGTTTTTCAACATGATTTGGAGCTTGTTTTTGAAAAGTGTTTATTTCTGTATTCCAATGTTGCAACTTGATGAACACTGTCCACAGTGTTCCTATCATCCTGATTAAACAGTACTGAAATAAAATTAACTTACAAAGAGCATCAAACATGATTTAGAGCTTGTTTATGGAAAAGTGTTTATTTCTGTATTTCAACATGATTTGGAGCTTGTTTTTGAAAAGTGTTTATTTCTGTATTTCAACATGATTTGGAGCTTGTTTTTGAAAAGTGTTTATTTCTGTATTTCAACATGATTTGGAGCTTGATTTTGAAAAATGCTTTTTTCTGTATTTTAACATGATTTGGAGCTTGTTTTTGAAAAGTGTTTAATTCTGTATTTCAATGTTGCAACTTGCTGAAAACTGTCCACAGTGTTTCTATAATCCTGATTAAACAGTACTGAAATAAAATTAACTTACAAAGAGCATGAAACATGATTTAGACCTTGTTTATGGAAAAGTGTTTATTTCTGTATTTCAACATGATTTGGAGCTTGTTTTTGAAAAGTGCTTATTTCTGTATTTCAACATGATTTAGAGCTTGTTTTTGGAAAAGTGTTTATTTCTGTATTTCAATGTTGCAACTTGATGAAAACTGTCCACAGTGTTCCTATCATCCTGATTAAACAGTACTGAAATAAATTAACTTACAGAGTGCATCAAACATGATTTAGAGCTTGTTTATGGAAAAGTGTTTATTTCTGTATTTCAACATGATTTGGAGCTTGTTTTTGAAAAGTGCTTATTTCTGTATTTTAACATGATTTGGAGCTTGTTTTTGAAAAGTGTTTATTTCTGTTTTTCAACATGATTTAGAGCTTGTTTTTGGAAAAGTGTTTATTTCTGTATTCCAATGTTGCAACTTGCTGAAAACCGTCCACAGTATTACTATCATCCTGATTAAACAGTACTGAAATAAAATTAACTTACAGAGTGCATCAAACATGATTTAGAGCTTGTTTATGGAAAAGTGTTTATTTCTGTTTTTCAACATGATTTAGAGCTTGTTTTTGGAAAAGTGTTTATTTCTGTATTCCAATGTTGCAACTTGATGAAAACTGTCCACAGTGTTCCTATCATCCTGATTAAACAGTACTGAAATAAAATTAACTTATAGAGTGCATCAAACATGATTTAGAGCTTGTTCATGGAAAAGTGTTTATTTCTGTATTTCAACCTGATTTGGAGCTTGTTTTTGAAAAGTGTTTATTTCTGTTTTTCAACATGATTTAGAGCTTGTTTTTGGAAAAGTGTTTATTTCTGTATTCCAATGTTGCAACTTGCTGAAAACCGTCCACAGTATTACTATCATCCTGATTAAACAGTACTGAAATAAAATTAACTTACAGAGTGCATCAAACATGATTTAGAGCTTGTTTATGGAAAAGTGTTTATTTCTGTTTTTCAACATGATTTAGAGCTTGTTTTTGGAAAAGTGTTTATTTCTGTATTCCAATGTTGCAACTTGATGAAAACTGTCCACAGTGTTCCTATCATCCTGATTAAACAGTACTGAAATAAAATTAACTTATAGAGTGCATCAAACATGATTTAGAGCTTGTTCATGGAAAAGTGTTTATTTCTGTATTTCAACCTGATTTGGAGCTTGTTTTTGAAAAGTGTTTATTTCTGTTTTTCAACATGATTTAGAGCTTGTTTTTGGAAAAGTGTTTATTTCTGTATTCCAATGTTGCAACTTGATGAAAACTGTCCACAGTGTTCCTATCATCCTGATTAAACAGTACTGAAATAAAATTAACTTACAGAGTGCATCAAACATGATTTAGAGCTTGTTTATGGAAAAGTGTTTATTTCTGTATTTCAACATGATTTGGAGCTTGTTTTTGAAAAGTGCTTATTTCTGTATTTCAACATGATTTGGAGCTTGTTTTTGAAAAGTGTTTTTTCTGTATTTCAACATGATTTAGAGCTTGTTTTTGGAAAAGTGTTTATTTCTGTATTTCAATGTTGCAACTTGCTGAAAACTGTCCACAGTGTTCCTATCATCCTGATTAAACAGTACTGAAATAAAATTAACTTACAGAGTGCATCAAACATGATTTAGAGCTTGTTTATGGAAAAGTGTTTATTTCTGTATTTCAACATGATTTGGAGCTTGTTTTTGAAAAGTGCTTATTTCTGTATTTTAACATGATTTGGAGCTTGTTTTTGAAAAGTGTTTATTTCTGTTTTTCAACATGATTTAGAGCTCGTTTTTGGAAAAGTGTTTATTTCTGTATTCCAATGTTGCAACTTGCTGAAAACCGTCCACAGTGTTACTATCATCCTGATTAAACAGTACTGAAATAAAATTAACTTACAGAGTGCATCAAACATGATTTAGAGCTTGTTTATGGAAAAGTGTTTATCTCTGTATTTCAACATGATTTGGAGCTTGTTTTTGAAAAGTGCTTAATTCTGTATTTTAACATGATTTGGAGCTTGTTTTTGAAAAGTGTTGATTTCTGTTTTTCAACATGATTTAGAGCTTGTTTTTGGAAAAGTGTTTATTTCTGTATTCCAATGTTGCAACTTGCTGAAAACTGTCCACAGTGTTACTATCATCCTGATTAAACAGTACTGAAATAAAATTAACTTACAGAGTGCATCAAACATGATTTAGAGCTTGTTTATGGAAAAGTGTTTATTTCTGCATTTCAACATGATTTGGAGCTCGTTTTTGAAAAGTGCTTATTTCTGTATTTCAACATGATTTGGAGCTTGTTTTTGAAAAGTGTTTATTTTTGTTATTCAACATGATTTAGAGCTTGTTTTTGGAAAAGTGTTTATTTCTGTATTCCAATGTTGCAACTTGCTGAAAACCGTCCACAGTGTTACTATCATCCTGATTAAACAGTACTGAAATAAAATTAACTTACAGAGTGCATCAAACATGATTTAGAGCTTGTTTATGGAAAAGTGTTTATTTCTGTATTTCAACATAATTTGGAGCTTGTTTTGAAAAGTGTTTATTTCTGTATTTCAACATGATTTTGAGCTTGTTTTTGGAAAAGTGTTTATTTCTGTATTCCAATGTTGCAACTTGCTGAAAACCGTCCACAGTGTTACTATCATCCTGATTAAACAGTACTGAAATAAAATTAACTTACAGAGTGCATCAAACATGATTTAGAGCTTGTTTATGGAAAAGTGTTTATTTCTGTATTTTAACATGATTTGGAGCTTGTTTTTGAAAAGTGTTTATTTCTGTTTTTCAACATGATTTAGAGCTCGTTTTTGGAAAAGTGTTTATTTCTGTATTCCAATGTTGCAACTTGCTGAAAACCGTCCACAGTGTTACTATCATCCTGATTAAACAGTACTGAAATAAAATTAACTTACAGAGTGCATCAAACATGATTTAGAGCTTGTTTATGGAAAAGTGTTTATTTCTGCATTTCAACATGATTTGGAGCTCGTTTTTGAAAAGTGCTTATTTCTGTATTTCAACATGATTTGGAGCTTGTTTTTGAAAAGTGTTTATTTTTGTTATTCAACATGATTTAGAGCTTGTTTTTGGAAAAGTGTTTATTTCTGTATTCCAATGTTGCAACTTGCTGAAAACCGTCCACAGTGTTACTATCATCCTGATTAAACAGTACTGAAATAAAATTAACTTACAGAGTGCATCAAACATGATTTAGAGCTTGTTTATGGAAAAGTGTTTATTTCTGTATTTCAACATAATTTGGAGCTTGTTTTTGAAAAGTGTTTATTTCTGTATTTCAACATGATTTTGAGCTTGTTTTTGGAAAAGTGTTTATTTCTGTATTCCAATGTTGCAACTTGCTGAAAACCGTCCACAGTGTTACTATCATCCTGATTAAACAGTACTGAAATAAAATTAACTTACAGAGTGCATCAAACATGATTTAGAGCTTGTTTATGGAAAAGTGTTTATTTCTGTATTTCAACATGATTTGGAGCTCGTTTTTGAAAAGTGCTTATTTCTGTATTTCAACATGATTTGGAGCTTGTTTTTGAAAAGTGTTTATTTCTGTTATTCAACATGATTTAGAGCTTGTTTTTGGAAAAGTGTTTATTTCTGTATTCCAATGTTGCAACTTGCTGAAAACCGTCCACAGTGTTACTATCATCCTGATTAAACAGTACTGAAATCAAATTAACTTACAGAGTGCATCAAACATGATTTAGAGCTTGTTTATGGAAAAGTATTTATTTCTGTATTTCAACATGATTTGGAGCTTGTTTTTGAAAAGTGCTTATTTCTGTATTTCAACATGATTTGGAGCTTGTTTTTGAAAAGTGTTTATTTCTGTTTTTCAACATGATTTGGAGCTTGTTTTTGAAAAGTGTTTATTTCTGTATTCCAATGTTGCAACTTGATGAACACTGTCCACAGTGTTCCTATCATCCTGATTAAACAGTACTGAAATAAAATTAACTTACAAAGAGCATCAAACATGATTTAGAGCTTGTTTATGGAAAAGTGTTTATTTCTGTATTTCAACATGATTTGGAGCTTGTTTTTGAAAAGTGTTTATTTCTGTATTTCAACATGATTTGGAGCTTGTTTTTGAAAAGTGTTTATTTCTGTATTTCAACATGATTTGGAGCTTGATTTTGAAAAATGCTTTTTTCTGTATTTTAACATGATTTGGAGCTTGTTTTTGAAAAGTGTTTAATTCTGTATTTCAATGTTGCAACTTGCTGAAAACTGTCCACAGTGTTTCTATAATCCTGATTAAACAGTACTGAAATAAAATTAACTTACAAAGAGCATGAAACATGATTTAGACCTTGTTTATGGAAAAGTGTTTATTTCTGTATTTCAACATGATTTGGAGCTTGTTTTTGAAAAGTGCTTATTTCTGTATTTCAACATGATTTAGAGCTTGTTTTTGGAAAAGTGTTTATTTCTGTATTTCAATGTTGCAACTTGATGAAAACTGTCCACAGTGTTCCTATCATCCTGATTAAACAGTACTGAAATAAATTAACTTACAGAGTGCATCAAACATGATTTAGAGCTTGTTTATGGAAAAGTGTTTATTTCTGTATTTCAACATGATTTGGAGCTTGTTTTTGAAAAGTGCTTATTTCTGTATTTTAACATGATTTGGAGCTTGTTTTTGAAAAGTGTTTATTTCTGTTTTTCAACATGATTTAGAGCTTGTTTTTGGAAAAGTGTTTATTTCTGTATTCCAATGTTGCAACTTGCTGAAAACCGTCCACAGTATTACTATCATCCTGATTAAACAGTACTGAAATAAAATTAACTTACAGAGTGCATCAAACATGATTTAGAGCTTGTTTATGGAAAAGTGTTTATTTCTGTTTTTCAACATGATTTAGAGCTTGTTTTTGGAAAAGTGTTTATTTCTGTATTCCAATGTTGCAACTTGATGAAAACTGTCCACAGTGTTCCTATCATCCTGATTAAACAGTACTGAAATAAAATTAACTTATAGAGTGCATCAAACATGATTTAGAGCTTGTTCATGGAAAAGTGTTTATTTCTGTATTTCAACCTGATTTGGAGCTTGTTTTTGAAAAGTGTTTATTTCTGTTTTTCAACATGATTTAGAGCTTGTTTTTGGAAAAGTGTTTATTTCTGTATTCCAATGTTGCAACTTGATGAAAACTGTCCACAGTGTTCCTATCATCCTGATTAAACAGTACTGAAATAAAATTAACTTACAGAGTGCATCAAACATGATTTAGAGCTTGTTTATGGAAAAGTGTTTATTTCTGTATTTCAACATGATTTGGAGCTTGATTTTGAAAAATGCTTTTTTCTGTATTTTAACATGATTTGGAGCTTGTTTTTGAAAAGTGTTTAATTCTGTATTTCAATGTTGCAACTTGCTGAAAACTGTCCACAGTGTTTCTATAATCCTGATTAAACAGTACTGAAATAAAATTAACTTACAAAGAGCATGAAACATGATTTAGACCTTGTTTATGGAAAAGTGTTTATTTCTGTATTTCAACATGATTTGGAGCTTGTTTTTGAAAAGTGCTTATTTCTGTATTTCAACATGATTTAGAGCTTGTTTTTGGAAAAGTGTTTATTTCTGTATTCCAATGTTGCAACTTGATGAAAACTGTCCACAGTGTTCCTATCATCCTGATTAAACAGTACTGAAATAAAATTAACTTACAGAGTGCATCAAACATGATTTAGAGCTTGTTTATGGAAAAGTGTTTATTTCTGAATTTCAACATGATTTGGAGCTTGATTTTGAAAAGTGCTTTTTTCTGTATTTTAACATGATTTGGAGCTTGTTTTTGAAAAGTGTTTATTTCTGTATTCCAATGTTGCAACTTGATGAAAACTGTCCACAGTGTTCCTATCATCCTGATTAAACAGTACTGAAATAAAATTAACTTACAAAGAGCATCAAACATGATTTAGAGCTTGTTTATGGAAAAGTGTTTATTTCTGTATTTCAACATGATTTGGAGCTTGTTTTTGAAAAGTGTTTATTTCTGTATTTCAACATGATTTGGAGCTTGATTTTGAAAAGTGCTTTTTTCTGTATTTTAACATGATTTGGAGCTTGTTTTTGAAAAGTGTTTAATTCTGTATTTCAATGTTGCAACTTGCTGAAAACTGTCCACAGTGTTTCTATAATCCTGATTAAACAGTACTGAAATAAAATTAACTTACAAAGAGCATGAAACATGATTTAGACCTTGTTTATGGAAAAGTGTTTATTTCTGTATTTCAACATGATTTGGAGCTTGTTTTTGAAAAGTGCTTATTTCTGTATTTCAACATGATTTAGAGCTTGTTTTTGGAAAAGTGTTTATTTCTGTATTCCAATGTTTTTTATTTATTTATTTTTATTTAACCTTTATTTAACCAGGTAGGCAAATTGAGAACACGTTCTCATTTACAATTGCGACCTGGCAAGATAAAGCAAAGCAGTTCGACACATACAACAACACATAGTTACACATGGAGTAAAAACAAACATATAGTCAATAATACAGTGAAAAAAATAAGTCTACAGTATATACAATGTGAGCAAGTGAGGTGAGATAAGGGGGGTGAAGGCAAACAGATATATGTATAAATAAATAAAAATATAAAAAGGCCATGGAGGCGAAGTGAGTACAACACAGCAAGTAAAATAAAAACTAAAAAAAACACTGGAATGGTTGGTTTGCATTGGAAGAAAGTGCAAAGTAGAGACAGAAATAATCGGGTGCAAAGGAGCAAAATAAATTAATAAATAAATACAGTAGGTAAAGAGGTAGTTGTTTGGGCTAAATTGTAGATGGGTTATGTACAGGTGCAGTAATCTATGAGCTGCTCTGACAGCTGGTGCTTAAAGCTAGTGAGGGAGATAGGTGTTTCCAGTTTCAGAGATTTTTGTAGTTCGTTCCAGTCATTGCAACTTGATGAAAACTGTCCACAGTGTTCCTATCATCCTGATTAAACAGTACTGAAATAAAATTAACTTACAGAGTGCATCAAACATGATTTAGAGCTTGTTTATGGAAAAGTGTTTATTTCTGAATTTCAACATGATTTGGAGCTTGATTTTGAAAAGTGCTTTTTTCTGTATTTTAACATGATTTAGAGCTTGTTTTTGAAAAGTGTTTATTTCTGTATTCCAATGTTGCAACTTGATGAAAACTGTCCACAGTGTTCCTATCATCCTGATTAAACAGTACTGAAATAAAATTAACTTACAAAGAGCATCAAACATGATTTAGAGCTTGTTTATGGAAAAGTGTTTATTTCTGTATTTCAACATGATTTGGAGCTTGTTTTTGAAAAGTGTTTATTTCTGTATTTCAACATGATTTGGAGCTTGATTTTGAAAAGTGCTTTTTTCTGTATTTTAACATGATTTGGAGCTTGTTTTTGAAAAGTGTTTAATTCTGTATTTCAATGTTGCAACTTGCTGAAAACTGTCCACAGTGTTTCTATACTCCTGATTAAACAGTACTGAAATAAAATTAACTTACAAAGAGCATGAAACATGATTTAGACCTTGTTTATGGAAAAGTGTTTATTTCTGTATTTCAACATGATTTGGAGCTTGTTTTTGAAAAGTGCTTATTTCTGTATTTCAACATGATTTAGAGCTTGTTTTTGGAAAAGTGTTTATTTCTGTATTCCAATGTTGCAACTTGATGAAAACTGTCCACAGTGTTCCTATCATCCTGATTAAACAGTACTGAAATAAAATTAACTTACAGAGTGCATCAAACATGATTTAGAGCTTGTTTATGGAAAAGTGTTTATTTCTGTTTTTCAACATGATTTAGAGCTTGTTTTTGGAAAAGTGTTTATTTCTGTATTCCAATGTTGCAACTTGATGAAAACTGTCCACAGTGTTCCTATCATCCTGATTAAACAGTACTGAAATAAAATTAACTTATAGAGTGCATCAAACATGATTTAGAGCTTGTTCATGGAAAAGTGTTTATTTCTGTATTTCAACCTGATTTGGAGCTTGTTTTTGAAAAGTGTTTATTTCTGTTTTTCAACATGATTTAGAGCTTGTTTTTGGAAAAGTGTTTATTTCTGTATTCCAATGTTGCAACTTGATGAAAACTGTCCACAGTGTTCCTATCATCCTGATTAAACAGTACTGAAATAAAATTAACTTACAGAGTGCATCAAACATGATTTAGAGCTTGTTTATGGAAAAGTGTTTATTTCTGTATTTCAACATGATTTGGAGCTTGATTTTGAAAAATGCTTTTTTCTGTATTTTAACATGATTTGGAGCTTGTTTTTGAAAAGTGTTTAATTCTGTATTTCAATGTTGCAACTTGCTGAAAACTGTCCACAGTGTTTCTATAATCCTGATTAAACAGTACTGAAATAAAATTAACTTACAAAGAGCATGAAACATGATTTAGACCTTGTTTATGGAAAAGTGTTTATTTCTGTATTTCAACATGATTTGGAGCTTGTTTTTGAAAAGTGCTTATTTCTGTATTTCAACATGATTTAGAGCTTGTTTTTGGAAAAGTGTTTATTTCTGTATTCCAATGTTGCAACTTGATGAAAACTGTCCACAGTGTTCCTATCATCCTGATTAAACAGTACTGAAATAAAATTAACTTACAGAGTGCATCAAACATGATTTAGAGCTTGTTTATGGAAAAGTGTTTATTTCTGTATTTCAACATGATTTGGAGCTTGATTTTGAAAAGTGCTTTTTTCTGTATTTTAACATGATTTGGAGCTTGTTTTTGAAAAGTGTTTAATTCTGTATTCCAATGTTGCAACTTGATGAAAACTGTCCACAGTGTTCCTATCATCCTGATTAAACAGTACTGAAATAAAATTAACTTACAAAGAGCATGAAACATGATTTAGACCTTGTTTATGGAAAAGTGTTTATTTCTGTATTTCAACATGATTTGGAGCTTGTTTTTGAAAAGTGCTTATTTCTGTATTTCAACATGATTTAGAGCTTGTTTTTGGAAAAGTGTTTATTTCTGTATTCCAATGTTGCAACTTGATGAAAACTGTCCACAGTGTTCCTATCATCCTGATTAAACAGTACTGAAATAAAATTAACTTACAGAGTGCATCAAACATGATTTAGAGCTTGTTTATGGAAAAGTGTTTATTTCTGAATTTCAACATGATTTGGAGCTTGATTTTGAAAAGTGCTTTTTTCTGTATTTTAACATGATTTGGAGCTTGTTTTTGAAAAGTGTTTAATTCTGTATTTCAATGTTGCAACTTGCTGAAAACTGTCCACAGTGTTCCTATAATCCTGATTAAACAGTACTGAAATAAAATTAACTTACAAAGAGCATGAAACATGATTTAGAGCTTGTTTATGGAAAAGTGTTTATTTCTGTATTTCAACATGATTTGGAGCTTGTTTTTGAAAAGTGCTTATTTCTGTATTTCAACATGATTTAGAGCTTGTTTTTGGAAAAGTGTTTATTTCTGTATTCCAATGTTGCAACTTGATGAAAACTGTCCACAGTGTTCCTATCATCCTGATTAAACAGTACTGAAATAAAATTAACTTACAGAGTGCATCAAACATGATTTAGAGCTTGTTTATGGAAAAGTGTTTATTTCTGTATTTCAACATGATTTGGAGCTTGATTTTGAAAAATGCTTTTTTCTGTATTTTAACATGATTTGGAGCTTGTTTTTGAAAAGTGTTTAATTCTGTATTTCAATGTTGCAACTTGCTGAAAACTGTCCACAGTGTTTCTATAATCCTGATTAAACAGTACTGAAATAAAATTAACTTACAAAGAGCATGAAACATGATTTAGACCTTGTTTATGGAAAAGTGTTTATTTCTGTATTTCAACATGATTTGGAGCTTGTTTTTGAAAAGTGCTTATTTCTGTATTTCAACATGATTTAGAGCTTGTTTTTGGAAAAGTGTTTATTTCTGTATTCCAATGTTGCAACTTGATGAAAACTGTCCACAGTGTTCCTATCATCCTGATTAAACAGTACTGAAATAAAATTAACTTACAGAGTGCATCAAACATGATTTAGAGCTTGTTTATGGAAAAGTGTTTATTTCTGAATTTCAACATGATTTGGAGCTTGATTTTGAAAAGTGCTTTTTTCTGTATTTTAACATGATTTGGAGCTTGTTTTTGAAAAGTGTTTATTTCTGTATTCCAATGTTGCAACTTGATGAAAACTGTCCACAGTGTTCCTATCATCCTGATTAAACAGTACTGAAATAAAATTAACTTACAAAGAGCATCAAACATGATTTAGAGCTTGTTTATGGAAAAGTGTTTATTTCTGTATTTCAACATGATTTGGAGCTTGTTTTTGAAAAGTGTTTATTTCTGTTTTTCAACATGATTTAGAGCTTGTTTTTGGAAAAGTGTTTATTTCTGTATTCCAATGTTGCAACTTGCTGAAAACCGTCCACAGTGTTGCTATCATCCTGATTAAACAGTACTGAAATAAAATTAACTTACAGAGTGCATCAAACATGATTTAGAGCTTGTTTATGGAAAAGTGTTTATTTCTGTATTTCAACATGATTTGGAGCTTCTATTTGAAAAGTGCTTATTTCTGTATTCCAACATGATTTGGAGTTTGTTTTTGAAAAGTGTTTTTTCTGTATTTCAACATGATTCAGAGTTTGTTTTTGGAAAAGTGTTTATTTCTGTATTTCAATGTTGCAACTTGCTGAAAACTGTCCACAGTGTTCCTATCATCCTGATTAAACAGTACTGAAATAAAATTAACTTACAGAGTGCATCAAACATGATTTAGAGCTTGTTTATGGAAAAGTGTTTATTTCTGTATTTCAACATGATTTGGAGCTTGTTTTTGAAAAGTGCTTATTTCTGTATTTCAACATGATTTAGAGCTTGTTTTTGAAAAGTGTTTATTTCTGTATTTCAACATGATTTGGAGCTTGATTTTGAAAAGTGCTTTTTTCTGTATTTTAACATGATTTGGAGCTTGTTTTTGAAAAGTGTTTAATTCTGTATTTCAATGTTGCAACTTGCTGAAAACTGTCCACAGTGTTTCTATAATCCTGATTAAACAGTACTGAAATAAAATTAACTTACAAAGAGCATGAAACATGATTTAGACCTTGTTTATGGAAAAGTGTTTATTTCTGTATTTCAACATGATTTGGAGCTTGTTTTTGAAAAGTGCTTATTTCTGTATTTCAACATGATTTAGAGCTTGTTTTTGGAAAAGTGTTTATTTCTGTATTCCAATGTTGCAACTTGATGAAAACTGTCCACAGTGTTCCTATCATCCTGATTAAACAGTACTGAAATAAAATTAACTTACAGAGTGCATCAAACATGATTTAGAGCTTGTTTATGGAAAAGTGTTTATTTCTGAATTTCAACATGATTTGGAGCTTGATTTTGAAAAGTGCTTTTTTCTGTATTTTAACATGATTTGGAGCTTGTTTTTGAAAAGTGTTTATTTCTGTATTCCAATGTTGCAACTTGATGAAAACTGTCCACAGTGTTCCTATCATCCTGATTAAACAGTACTGAAATAAAATTAACTTACAAAGAGCATCAAACATGATTTAGAGCTTGTTTATGGAAAAGTGTTTATTTCTGTATTTCAACATGATTTGGAGCTTGTTTTTGAAAAGTGTTTATTTCTGTTTTTCAACATGATTTAGAGCTTGTTTTTGGAAAAGTGTTTATTTCTGTATTCCAATGTTGCAACTTGCTGAAAACCGTCCACAGTGTTGCTATCATCCTGATTAAACAGTACTGAAATAAAATTAACTTACAGAGTGCATCAAACATGATTTAGAGCTTGTTTATGGAAAAGTGTTTATTTCTGTATTTCAACATGATTTGGAGCTTCTATTTGAAAAGTGCTTATTTCTGTATTCCAACATGATTTGGAGTTTGTTTTTGAAAAGTGTTTTTTCTGTATTTCAACATGATTCAGAGTTTGTTTTTGGAAAAGTGTTTATTTCTGTATTTCAATGTTGCAACTTGCTGAAAACTGTCCACAGTGTTCCTATCATCCTGATTAAACAGTACTGAAAAAAAATTCACTTCCAGAGTGCATCAAACATGATTTAGAGCAGGGGTGTCAAACTCATTCCACGGAGGGCCTAGTGTCTGCAGGTTTTTGGTTTTTCCTTTCAATAAAGCCCTAGACAACCAGGTGTGGGGAGTTCCTAACTAATTAGTGATGTTAATTCATCAATCAAGTACAAGGGAGGAGCGAAAACCCGCAGACACTCGGCCCTCCGTGGAATGAGTTTGACACCTGTGATTTAGAGCTTGTTTATGGAAAAGTGTTTATTTCTGTATTTCAACATGATTTGGAGCTAGTTTTTGAAAAGTGTTTATTTCTGTATTTCAACATGATTTGGAGCTTGATTTTGAAAAGTGCTTTTTTCTGTATTTTAACATGATTTGGAGCTTGTTTTTGAAAAGTGTTTAATTCTGTATTTCAATGTTGCAACTTGCTGAAAACTGTCCACAGTGTTTCTATAATCCTGATTAAACAGTACTGAAATAAAATTAACTTACAAAGAGCATGAAACATGATTTAGACCTTGTTTATGGAAAAGTGTTTATTTCTGTATTTCAACATGATTTGGAGCTTGTTTTTGAAAAGTGCTTATTTCTGTATTTCAACATGATTTAGAGCTTGTTTTTGGAAAAGTGTTTATTTCTGTATTCCAATGTTGCAACTTGATGAAAACTGTCCACAGTGTTCCTATCATCCTGATTAAACAGTACTGAAATAAAATTAACTTACAGAGTGCATCAAACATGATTTAGAGCTTGTTTATGGAAAAGTGTTTATTTCTGTATTTCAACATGATTTGGAGCTTGTTTTTGAAAAGTGCTTATTTCTGTATTTTAACATGATTTGGAGCTTGTTTTTGAAAAGTGTTTATTTCTGTTTTTCAACATGATTTAGAGCTTGTTTTTGGAAAAGTGTTTATTTCTGTATTCCAATGTTGCAACTTGCTGAAAACCGTCCACAGTGTTACTATCATCCTGATTAAACAGTACTGAAATAAAATTAACTTACAGAGTGCATCAAACATGATTTAGAGCTTGTTTATGGAAAAGTGTTTATTTCTGTTTTTCAACATGATTTAGAGCTTGTTTTTGGAAAAGTGTTTATTTCTGTATTCCAATGTTGCAACTTGATGAAAACTGTCCACAGTGTTCCTATCATCCTGATTAAACAGTACTGAAATAAAATTAACTTACAGAGTGCATCAAACATGATTTAGAGCTTGTTTATGGAAAAGTGTTTATTTCTGTATTTCAACATGATTTGGAGCTTGATTTTGAAAAGTGCTTTTTTCTGTATTTTAACATGATTTGGAGCTTGTTTTTGAAAAGTGTTTAATTCTGTATTTCAATGTTGCAACTTGCTGAAAACTGTCCACAGTGTTTCTATCATCCTGATTAAACAGTACTGAAATAAAATTAACTTACAGAGAGCATGAAACATGATTTAGAGCTTGTTTATGGAAAAGTGTTTATTTCTGTATTTCAACATGATTTGGAGCTTGTTTTTGAAAAGTGCTTATTTCTGTATTTCAACATGATTTAGAGCTTGTTTTTGGAAAAGTGTTTATTTCTGTATTCCAATGTTGCAACTTGATGAAAACTGTCCACAGTGTTCCTATCATCCTGATTAAACAGTACTGAAATAAAATTAACTTACAGAGTGCATCAAACATGATTTAGAGCTTGTTTATGGAAAAGTGTTTATTTCTGAATTTCAACATGATTTGGAGCTTGATTTTGAAAAGTGCTTTTTTCTGTATTTTAACATGATTTGGAGCTTGTTTTTGAAAAGTGTTTATTTCTGTATTCCAATGTTGCAACTTGATGAAAACTGTCCACAGTGTTCCTATCATCCTGATTAAACAGTACTGAAATAAAATTAACTTACAAAGAGCATCAAACATGATTTAGAGCTTGTTTATGGAAAAGTGTTTATTTCTGTATTTCAACATGATTTGGAGCTTGATTTTGAAAAGTGCTTTTTTCTGTATTTTAACATGATTTGGAGCTTGTTTTTGAAAAGTGTTTAATTCTGTATTTCAATGTTGCAACTTGCTGAAAACTGTCCACAGTGTTTCTATAATCCTGATTAAACAGTACTGAAATAAAATTAACTTACAAAGAGCATGAAACATGATTTAGACCTTGTTTATGGAAAAGTGTTTATTTCTGTATTTCAACATGATTTGGAGCTTGTTTTTGAAAAGTGCTTATTTCTGTATTTCAACATGATTTAGAGCTTGTTTTTGGAAAAGTGTTTATTTCTGTATTCCAATGTTGCAACTTGATGAAAACTGTCCACAGTGTTCCTATCATCCTGATTAAACAGTACTGAAATAAAATTAACTTACAAAGAGCATCAAACATGATTTAGAGCTTGTTTATGGAAAAGTGTTTATTTCTGTATTTCAACATGATTTGGAGCTTGTTTTTGAAAAGTGTTTATTTCTGTTTTTCAACATGATTTAGAGCTTGTTTTTGGAAAAGTGTTTATTTCTGTATTCCAATGTTGCAACTTGCTGAAAACCGTCCACAGTGTTACTATCATCCTGATTAAACAGTACTGAAATAAAATTAACTTACAGAGTGCATCAAACATGATTTAGAGCTTGTTTATGGAAAAGTGTTTATTTCTGTATTTCAACATGATTTGGAGCTTCTATTTGAAAAGTGCTTATTTCTGTATTCCAACATGATTTGGAGTTTGTTTTTGAAAAGTGTTTTTTCTGTATTTCAACATGATTCAGAGTTTGTTTTTGGAAAAGTGTTTATTTCTGTATTCCAATGTTGCAACTTGCTGAAAACTGTCCACAGTGTTCCTATCATCCTGATTAAACAGTACTGAAATAAAATTAACTTACAGAGTGCATCAAACATGATTTAGAGCTTGTTTATGGAAAAGTGTTTATTTCTGTATTTCAACATGATTTGGAGCTTGTTTTTGAAAAGTGCTTATTTCTGTATTTCAACATGATTTGGAGCTTGTTTTTGAAAAGTGTTTTTTCTGTATTTCAACATGATTTAGAGCTTGTTTTTGGAAAAGTGTTTATTTCTGTATTCAATGTTGCAACTTGCTGAAAACTGTCCACAGTGTTCCTATCATCCTGATTAAACAGTACTGAAATAAAATTAACTTACAGAGTGCATCAAACATGATTTAGAGCTTGTTTATGGAAAAGTGTTTATTTCTGTATTTCAACATGATTTGGAGCTTGTTTTTGAAAAGTGCTTATTTCTGTATTTTAACATGATTTGGAGCTTGTTTTTGGAAAAGTGTTTATTTCTGTATTCCAATGTTGCAACTTGCTGAAAACCGTCCACAGTGTTACTATCATCCTGATTAAACAGTACTGAAATAAAATTAACTTACAGAGTGCATCAAACATGATTTAGAGCTTGTTTATGGAAAAGTGTTTATTTCTGTATTTCAACATGATTTGGAGCTTGTTTTTGAAAAGTGCTTATTTCTGTATTTTAACATGATTTGGAGCTTGATTTTGAAAAATGCTTTTTTCTGTATTTTAACATGATTTGGAGCTTGTTTTTGAAAAGTGTTTAATTCTGTATTTCAATGTTGCAACTTGCTGAAAACTGTCCACAGTGTTTCTATAATCCTGATTAAACAGTACTGAAATAAAATTAACTTACAAAGAGCATGAAACATGATTTAGACCTTGTTTATGGAAAAGTGTTTATTTCTGTATTTCAACATGATTTGGAGCTTGTTTTTGAAAAGTGCTTATTTCTGTATTTCAACATGATTTAGAGCTTGTTTTTGGAAAAGTGTTTATTTCTGTATTCCAATGTTGCAACTTGATGAAAACTGTCCACAGTGTTCCTATCATCCTGATTAAACAGTACTGAAATAAAATTAACTTACAGAGTGCATCAAACATGATTTAGAGCTTGTTTATGGAAAAGTGTTTATTTCTGTATTTCAACATGATTTGGAGCTTGTTTTTGAAAAGTGCTTATTTCTGTATTTTAACATGATTTGGAGCTTGTTTTTGAAAAGTGTTTATTTCTGTTTTTCAACATGATTTAGAGCTTGTTTTTGGAAAAGTGTTTATTTCTGTATTCCAATGTTGCAACTTGCTGAAAACCGTCCACAGTGTTACTATCATCCTGATTAAACAGTACTGAAATAAAATTAACTTACAGAGTGCATCAAACATGATTTAGAGCTTGTTTATGGAAAAGTGTTTATTTCTGTATTTCAACATGATTTGGAGCTTGTTTTTGAAAAGTGCTTATTTCTGTATTTTAACATGATTTAGAGCTTGTTTTTGGAAAAGTGTTTATTTCTGTATTCCAATGTTGCAACTTGCTGAAAACTGTCCACAGTGTTCCTATCATCCTGATTAAACAGTACTGAAATAAAATTAACTTACAGAGTGCATCAAACATGATTTAGAGCTTGTTTATGGAAAAGTGTTTATTTCTGTATTTCAACATGATTTGGAGCTTGTTTTTGAAAAGTGCTTATTTCTGTATTTTAACATGATTTGGAGCTTGTTTTTGAAAAGTGTTTATTTCTGTTTTTCAACATGATTTAGAGCTTGTTTTTGGAAAAGTGTTTATTTCTGTATTCCAATGTTGCAACTTGCTGAAAACCGTCCACAGTGTTACTATCATCCTGATTAAACAGTACTGAAATAAAATTAACTTACAGAGTGCATCAAACATGATTTAGAGCTTGTTTATGGAAAAGTGTTTATTTCTGTATTTCAACATGATTTGGAGCTTGTTTTTGAAAAGTGCTTATTTCTGTATTTTAACATGATTTAGAGCTTGTTTTTGGAAAAGTGTTTATTTCTGTATTCCAATGTTGCAACTTGCTGAAAACTGTCCACAGTGTTCCTATCATCCTGATTAAACAGTACTGAAATAAAATTAACTTACAAAGAGCATCAAACATGATTTAGAGCTTGTTTATGGAAAAGTGTTTATTTCTGTATTTCAACATGATTTGGAGCTTGTTTTTGAAAAGTGTTTATTTCTGTTTTTCAACATGATTTAGAGCTTGTTTTTGGAAAAGTGTTTATTTCTGTATTCCAATGTTGCAACTTGCTGAAAACCGTCCACAGTGTTACTATCATCCTGATTAAACAGTACTGAAATAAAATTAACTTACAGAGTGCATCAAACATGATTTAGAGCTTGTTTATGGAAAAGTGTTTATTTCTGTATTTCAACATGATTTGGAGCTTCTATTTGAAAAGTGCTTATTTCTGTATTCCAACATGATTTGGAGTTTGTTTTTGAAAAGTGTTTTTTCTGTATTTCAACATGATTCAGAGTTTGTTTTTGGAAAAGTGTTTATTTCTGTATTTCAATGTTGCAACTTGCTGAAAACTGTCCACAGTGTTCCTATCATCCTGATTAAACAGTACTGAAATAAAATTAACTTACAGAGTGCATCAAACATGATTTAGAGCTTGTTTATGGAAAAGTGTTTATTTCTGTATTTCAACATGATTTGGAGCTTCTATTTGAAAAGTGCTTATTTCTGTATTCCAACATGATTTGGAGTTTGTTTTTGAAAAGTGTTTATTTCTGTATTTCAACATGATTCAGAGCTTGTTTTTGGAAAAGTGTTTATTTCTGTATTCCAATGTTGCAACTTGCTGAAAACTGTCCACAGTGTTCCTATCATCCTGATTAAACAGTACTGAAATAAAATTAACTTACAGAGTGCATCAAACATGATTTAGAGCTTGTTTATGGAAAAGTGTTTATTTCTGTATTTCAACATGATTTGGAGCTTGTTTTTGAAAAGTGCTTATTTCTGTATTTCAACATGATTTGGAGCTTGTTTTTGAAAAGTGTTTTTTCTGTATTTCAACATGATTTAGAGCTTGTTTTTGGAAAAGTGTTTATTTCTGTACTTCAATGTTGCAACTTGCTGAAAACTGTCCACAGTGTTCCTATCATCCTGATTAAACAGTACTGAAATAAAATTAACTTACAGAGTGCATCAAACATGATTTAGAGCTTGTTTATGGAAAAGTGTTTATTTCTGTATTTCAACATGATTTGGAGCTTGTTTTTGAAAAGTGCTTATTTCTGTATTTTAACATGATTTGGAGCTTGTTTTTGAAAAGTGTTTATTTCTGTTTTTCAACATGATTTAGAGCTTGTTTTTGGAAAAGTGTTTATTTCTGTATTCCAATGTTGCAACTTGCTGAAAACCGTCCACAGTGTTACTATCATCCTGATTAAACAGTACTGAAATAAAATTAACTTACAGAGTGCATCAAACATGATTTAGAGCTTGTTTATGGAAAAGTGTTTATTTCTGTATTTCAACATGATTTGGAGCTTGTTTTTGAAAAGTGCTTATTTCTGTATTTTAACATGATTTGGAGCTTGTTTTTGAAAAGTGTTTATTTCTGTTTTTCAACATGATTTAGAGCTTGTTTTTGGAAAAGTGTTTATTTCTGTATTCCAATGTTGCAACTTGCTGAAAACTGTCCACAGTGTTACTATCATCCTGATTAAACAGTACTGAAATAAAATTAACTTACAGAGTGCATCAAACATGATTTAGAGCTTGTTTATGGAAAAGTGTTTATTTCTGTATTTCAACATGATTTGGAGCTCGTTTTTGAAAAGTGCTTATTTCTGTATTTCAACATGATTTGGAGCTTGTTTTTGAAAAGTGTTTATTTTTGTTATTCAACATGATTTAGAGCTTGTTTTTGGAAAAGTGTTTATTTCTGTATTCCAATGTTGCAACTTGCTGAAAACCGTCCACAGTGTTACTATCATCCTGATTAAACAGTACTGAAATAAAATTAACTTACAGAGTGCATCAAACATGATTTAGAGCTTGTTTATGGAAAAGTGTTTATTTCTGTATTTCAACATGATTTGGAGCTCGTTTTTGAAAAGTGCTTATTTCTGTATTTCAACATGATTTGGAGCTTGTTTTTGAAAAGTGTTTATTTTTTTTATTCAACATGATTTAGAGCTTGTTTTTGGAAAAGTGTTTATTTCTGTATTCCAATGTTGCAACTTGCTGAAAACCGTCCACAGTGTTACTATCATCCTGATTAAACAGTACTGAAATAAAATTAACTTACAGAGTGCATCAAACATGATTTAGAGCTTGTTTATGGAAAAGTGTTTATTTCTGTATTTCAACATGATTTGGAGCTTGTTTTTGAAAAGTGCTTATTTCTGTATTTTAACATGATTTGGAGCTTGTTTTTGAAAAGTGTTGATTTCTGTTTTTCAACATGATTTAGAGCTTGTTTTTGGAAAAGTGTTTATTTCTGTATTCCAATGTTGCAACTTGCTGAAAACTGTCCACAGTGTTACTATCATCCTGATTAAACAGTACTGAAATAAAATTAACTTACAGAGTGCATCAAACATGATTTAGAGCTTGTTTATGGAAAAGTGTTTATTTCTGTATTTCAACATGATTTGGAGCTTGTTTTTGAAAAGTGTTTATTTCTGTATTTCAACATGATTTTGAGCTTGTTTTTGGAAAAGTGTTTATTTCTGTATTCCAATGTTGCAACTTGCTGAAAACTGTCCACAGTGTTACTATCATCCTGATTAAACAGTACTGAAATAAAATTAACTTACAGAGTGCATCAAACATGATTTAGAGCTTGTTTATGGAAAAGTGTTTATTTCTGTATTTCAACATGATTTGGAGCTTGTTTTTGAAAAGTGCTTATTTCTGTATTTCAACATGATTTGGAGCTTGTTTTTGAAAAGTGTTTATTTCTGTTATTCAACATGATTTAGAGCTTGTTTTTGGAAAAGTGTTTATTTCTGTATTCCAATGTTGCAACTTGCTGAAAACCGTCCACAGTGTTACTATCATCCTGATTAAACAGTACTGAAATAAAATTAACTTACAGAGTGCATCAAACATGATTTAGAGCTTGTTTATGGAAAAGTATTTATTTCTGTATTTCAACATGATTTGGAGCTTGTTTTTGAAAAGTGCTTATTTCTGTATTTCAACATGATTTGGAGCTTGTTTTTGAAAAGTGTTTATTTCTGTTTTTCAACATGATTTAGAGCTTGTTTTTGGAAAAGTGTTTATTTCTGTATTCCAATGTTGCAACTTGCTGAAAACTGTCCACAGTGTTCCTATCATCCTGATTAAACAGTACTGAAATAAAATTAACTTACAGAGTGCATCAAACATGATTTAGAGCTTGTTTATGGAAAAGTGTTTATTTCTGTATTTCAACATGATTTGGAGCTTGTTTTTGAAAAGTGCTTATTTCTGTATTTCAACATGATTTGGAGCTTGTTTTTGAAAAGTGTTTATTTCTGTTTTTCAACATGATTTAGAGCTTGTTTTTGGAAAAGTGTTTATTTCTGTATTCCAATGTTGCAACTTGCTGAAAACCGTCCACAGTGTTACTATCATCCTGATTAAACAGTACTGAAATAAAATTAACTTACAGAGTGCATCAAACATGATTTAGAGCTTGTTTATGGAAAAGTGTTTATTTCTGTATTTCAACATGATTTGGAGCTTGTTTTTGAAAAGTGCTTATTTCTGTATTTCAACATGATTTGGAGCTTGTTTTTGAAAAGTGTTTAATTCTGTATTTCAATGTTGCAACTTGCTGAAAACTGTCCACAGTGTTCCTATAATCCTGATTAAACAGTACTGAAATAAAATTAACTTACAGAGAGCATCAAACATGATTTAGAGCTTGTTTATGGAAAAGTGTTTATTTCTGTATTTCAACATGATTTGGAGCTTGTTTTTGAAAAGTGCTTATTTCTGTATTTCAACATGATTTAGAGCTTGTTTTTGGAAAAGTGTTTATTTCTGTATTCCAATGTTGCAACTTGATGAAAACTGTCCACAGTGTTCCTATCATCCTGATTAAACAGTACTGAAATAAAATTAACTTACAGAGTGCATCAAACATGATTTAGAGCTTGTTAATGGAAAAGTGTTTATTTCTGAATTTCAACATGATTTGGAGCTTGATTTTGAAAAGTGCTTTTTTCTGTATTTTAACATGATTTGGAGCTTGTTTTTGAAAAGTGTTTATTTCTGTATTCCAATGTTGCAACTTGATGAAAACTGTCCACAGTGTTCCTATCATCCTGATTAAACAGTACTGAAATAAAATTAACTTACAAAGAGCATCAAACATGATTTAGAGCTTGTTTATGGAAAAGTGTTTATTTCTGTATTTCAACATGATTTGGAGCTTGTTTTTGAAAAGTGTTTATTTCTGTTTTTCAACATGATTTAGAGCTTGTTTTTGGAAAAGTGTTTATTTCTGTATTCCAATGTTGCAACTTGCTGAAAACCGTCCACAGTGTTACTATCATCCTGATTAAACAGTACTGAAATAAAATTAACTTACAGAGTGCATCAAACATGATTTAGAGCTTGTTTATGGAAAAGTGTTTATTTCTGTATTTCAACATGATTTGGAGCTTCTATTTGAAAAGTGCTTATTTCTGTATTCCAACATGATTTGGAGTTTGTTTTTGAAAAGTGTTTTTTCTGTATTTCAACATGATTTAGAGTTTGTTTTTGGAAAAGTGTTTATTTCTGTATTTCAATGTTGCAACTTGCTGAAAACTGTCCACAGTGTTCCTATCATCCTGATCAAACAGTACTGAAATAAAATTAACTTACAGAGTGCATCAAACATGATTTAGAGATTGTTTATTGAAAAGTGTTTATTTCTGTATTTCAAAATGATTTGGAGCTTGTTTTTGAAAAGTGCTTATTTCTGTATTTCAACATGATTTGGAGCTTGTTTTTGAAAAGTGTTTATTTCTGTTTTTCAACATGATTTAGAGCTTGTTTTTGGAAAAGTGTTTATTTCTGTATTCCAATGTTGCAACTTGATGAAAACTGTCCACAGTGTTCCTATCATCCTGATTAAACAGTACTGAAATAAAATTAACTTACAGAGTGCATCAAACATGATTTAGAGCTTGTTTATGGAAAAGTGTTTATTTCTGTATTTCAACATGATTTGGAGCTTGTTTTTGAAAAGTGCTTATTTCTGTATTTCAACATGATTTGGAGCTTGTTTTTGAAAAGTGTTTTTTCTGTATTTCAACATGATTTAGAGCTTGTTTTTGGAAAAGTGTATATTTCTGTATTTCAATGTTGCAACTTGCTGAAAACCGTCCACAGTGTTACTATCATCCTGATTAAACAGTACTGAAATAAAATTAACTTACAGAGTGCATCAAACATGATTTAGAGCTTGTTTATGGAAAAGTGTTTATTTCTGTATTTCAACATGATTTAGAGCTTGTTTTTGGAAAAGTGTTTATTTCTGTATTCCAATGTTGCAACTTGATGAAAACTGTCCACAGTGTTCCTATCATCCTGATTAAACAGTACTGAAATAAAATTAACTTACAGAGTGCATCAAACATGATTTAGAGCTTGTTTATGGAAAAGTGTTTATTTCTGTATTTCAACATGATTTGGAGCTTGTTTTTGAAAAGTGCTTATTTCTGTATTTCAACATGATTTGGAGCTTGTTTTTGAAAAGTGTTTTTTCTGTATTTCAACATGATTTAGAGCTTGTTTTTGGAAAAGTGTTTATTTCTGTATTTCAATGTTGCAACTTGCTGAAAACTGTCCACAGTGTTCCTATCATCCTGATTAAACAGTACTGAAATAAAATTAACTTACAGAGAGCATCAAACATGATTTAGAGCTTGTTTATGGAAAAGTGTTTATTTCTGTATTTCAACATGATTTGGAGCTTGTTTTTGAAAAGTGCTTATTTCTGTATTTCAACATGATTTAGAGTTTGTTTTTGGAAAAGGGTTTATTTCTGTATTTCAATGTTGCAACTTGCTGAAAACTGTCCACAGTGTTCCTATCATCCTGATTAAACAGTACTGAAATAAAATTAACTTACAGAGTGCATCAAACATGATTTAGAGCTTGTTTATGGAAAAGTGTTTATTTCTGTATTTCAACATGATTTGGAGCTTGTTTTTGAAAAGTGCTTATTTCTGTATTTTAACATGATTTGGAGCTTGTTTTTGAAAAGTGTTTATTTTTGTTTTTCAACATGATTTAGAGCTTGTTTTTGGAAAAGTTGTCACGCCCTGGCCTTATTATTCTTTGTTTTCTTGATTATTTTAGTTAGGTCAGGGTGTGACATGGGTAATGTTTATGTTTTGTTGGTTTTGGATGTTTATTTGGTAAAGGGGTTATGGGGTGTAAAATATGGTTTTGTGTTTAGTGTAGATGTCTAGCGTTGTCTATGTTGGTGAGTGATCTAGAAGAGTCTATGGTTACCTGAATGAGTTCCCAATTAGAGACAGCTGATGTCGGTTGTCTCTGATTGGGAGCCTTATTTAGGGTAGCCATAGGCTCTCATTAATTGTGGGTAATTGTCTATGTAAGAACGTTAGTAGCCTGTATGTTTGTGCACAACGTTTGTAGCTTCACGGTCGTTTTGTTATTTTGTATAGTTTGTATTAAGTGTTCGTCTTTCATTTAAATAAATTCATTATGACTGCATACCTTGACGCATATTGGTCCGACCCATGCTTCTCCTCTTCAGACGAAGAGGAGGAGAACGATCGTGACAGAATTACCCACCATAGGACCAAGCGGCATGGAAGGCGGCAACAGGACATACCTACACAGGATCTCTGGAGTTGGGAGGAGGAATTGGAAGAAGATCCATGGGCACAACCTGGAGAATATCGCCTCCCTCGTGAAGAGATGGAGGCAGCGAAAGCCGAGAGGAGGCGATATGAGGAGGCAGCACGGAGACAAGGCTGGAGACCCGTGAGTACACCCCAAAAATTTCTTGGGGGGGGCCTTAAAGGGAGGGTGGCGAAGTCAGGTAGGAAACCTGCGCCTACTCCCTGTAATTACCGTGGAGAGCGGGAGTACGGGCAGACACCGTGTTACGCAGTAGAGCGCACGGTGTCTCCTGTACGCGTGCATAGCCCGGTTCGGTACATTGCAGCTCCACGTATCGGCCGGGCTAGACTGAGCGTTGAGCCATATGTCATGAAGCCGGCCCAACGCATCTGGTCACCAGTGCGTCTCCTCGGGCCGGCGTACATGGCACCAGCCTTACGCATGGTGTCCCCGGTTCGCCTACATAGGCCGGTGCGGGTTATTCCACCTCCCCGCACTGGTCAGGCGACGGGGAGCATAGAACCAGGTAAGGTTGGGCAGGCTCGGCGTTCAAGGGAGCCAGTACGCCTGCACGGTCCGGTATTTCCGGCGCCACCTCCCCGACCCAATCCAGTACCACCAGTGCCTCCTCCACGCACTAGCTATATGGTGCGTGTCTCCAGCCCTTTACCACCAGTGTCTAAACCACGCACCAAGCCTCCTGTGTGTCCCCAGAGTCCTGTGCGTCCTGTTGCTGCTCCCCGCACTAGCCCTGAGATGCGTGTCCCCAGCCCGGTGCCACCAGTCCCGGCACCACGCACCAGGCCTACAGTGCGCCTCAGCCGGCAGGAGTCTGCCGTCTGCACAGCATTGACTGAACTGCTCGTCTCCCCAGCGCCATCTGAGCCATCCGTCTCCCCAGTGCCATCTGAGCCATCCGTCTCCCCAGCGCCATCTGAGCCATCCGTCTGCAATGAGCCTGCAAAGCCGCCCGTCTGCCATGAGCCTGCAAAGCCGCCCGTCTGCCATGAGCCCACTGAGCCGTCCGCCAGACAGGAGCCGCTAGAGCCGCCAGCCAGACAGGAGCCGCTAGAGCCGTCCGTCAGACAGGATCTGCCAGAGCCGCCAACCAGACAGGATCTGCCAGAGCCGCCAACCAGACAGGATCTGCCAGAGCCGCCAACCAGACAGGAGCAGCCAGATCAGTCAGCCAGCCATGAGCAGCCAGATCCGTCAGCTAGCCATGAGCAGCCAGATCCGTCAGCTAGCCATGAGCAGCCAGATCCGTCAGCTAGCCATGAGCAGCCAGATCCGTCAGCTAGCCATGAGCAGCCAGATCCGTCAGCTAGCCATGAGCAGCCAGATCCGTCAGCTAGCCATGAGCAGCCAGATCCGTCAGCTAGCCATGAGCAGCCAGATCCGTCAGCTAGCCATGAGCAGCCAGATCCGTCAGCTAGCCATGAGCAGCCAGATCCGTCAGCTAGCCATGAGCAGCCAGATCCGTCAGCTAGCCATGAGCAGCCAGATCCGTCAGCCAGCCATGAGCAGCCAGATCCGTCAGCCAGCCATGAGCAGCCAGATCCGTCAGCCAGCCATGAGCAGCCAGATCCGTCAGCCAGCCATGAGCAGCCAGATCCGTCAGCCAGCCATGAGCAGCCAGATCCGTCAGCCAGCCATGAGCAGCCAGATCCGTCAGCCAGCCATGAGCAGCCAGATCAGTTAGCCAGCCATGAGCAGCCAGATCTGTCAGCCAGCCATGGGCTGTCCCTCAGTCCGGAGCTGCAGTCCCTCAGTCCGGAGCTGCCATTCCTCAGTCCGGAGCTGCCCCTTACCCTGGAGCTGCCCCTTACCCTGGTGCTGCCCCTTACCCTGGTGCTGCCCCTTACCCTGGTGCTGCCCCTTACCCTGGTACTGTCCCTGACCCTAGTACTGCCCCTGACCCTGGTACTGCCCCTGACCCTGGTACTGCCTCTTACCCTGGTACTGCCCCTTAGTCTGGAACTGCCCCTGAATGCAATGGGGTTAATGTGGAGGGGGGTCGTTTGGAGGAGGCCTAGGAGGTGGTTAGGTACTGTGGTGACGTGGGGACTACGACCAGAGCCGGAGCCGCCACCGTGGAGGGGAGCCCACCCAGACCCTCCCCTAGACTGTGTATGGTGCGCCCGGAGTTCGCGCCTCAAGGGGGGGGTTATGTCACGCCCTGGCCTTATTATTCTTTGTTTTCTTGATTATTTTAGTTAGGTCAGGGTGTGACATGGGTAATGTTTATGTTTTGTTGGTTTTGGATGTTTATTTGGTAAAGGGGTTATGGGGTGTAAAATATGGTTTTGTGTTTAGTGTAGATGTCTAGCGTTGTCTATGTTGGTGAGTGATCTAGAAGAGTCTATGGTTACCTGAATGAGTTCCCAATTAGAGACAGCTGATGTCGGTTGTCTCTGATTGGGAGCCTTATTTAGGGTAGCCATAGGCTCTCATTAATTGTGGGTAATTGTCTATGTAAGAACGTTAGTAGCCTGTATGTTTGTGCACAACGTTTGTAGCTTCACGGTCGTTTTGTTATTTTGTTGTTTTGTTAAAGTGTTTTTGTGTCGTGTTCATCTTCGTGTTAAAATAAAAGAAGATGGCATATTTTCCAACTGCTGCATTTTGGTCCGTTAATCCGCCACACGATCGTGACAAAAGTGTTTATTTCTGTATTCCAATGTTGCAACTTGCTGAAAACCGTCCACAGTGTTACTATCATCCTGATTAAACAGTACTGAAATAAAATTAACTTACAGAGTGCATCAAACATGATTTAGAGCTTGTTTATGGAAAAGTGTTTATTTCTGTATTTCAACATGATTTGGAGCTTGTTTTTGAAAAGTGCTTATTTCTGTATTTTAACATGATTTGGAGCTTGTTTTTGAAAAGTGTTGATTTCTGTTTTTCAACATGATTTAGAGCTTGTTTTTGGAAAAGTGTCTATTTCTGTATTCCAATGTTGCAACTTGCTGAAAACTGTCCACAGTGTTACTATCATCCTGATTAAACAGTACTGAAATAAAATTAACTTACAGAGTGCATCAAACATGATTTAGAGCTTGTTTATGGAAAAGTGTTTATTTCTGTATTTCAACATGATTTGGAGCTCGTTTTTGAAAAGTGCTTATTTCTGTATTTCAACGTGATTTGGAGCTTGTTTTTGAAAAGTGTTTATTTTTGTTATTCAACATGATTTAGAGCTTGTTTTTGGAAAAGTGTTTATTTCTATATTCCAATGTTGCAACTTGCTGAAAACCGTCCACAGTGTTACTATCATCCTGATTAAACAGTACTGAAATAAAATTAACTTACAGAGTGCATCAAACATGATTTAGAGCTTGTTTATGGAAAAGTGCTTATTTCTGTATTCCAACATGATTTGGAGTTTGTTTTTGAAAAGTGTTTTTTCTGTATTTCAACATGATTTAGAGTTTGTTTTTGGAAAAGTGTTTATTTCTGTATTTCAATGTTGCAACTTGCTGAAAACTGTCCACAGTGTTCCTATCATCCTGATCAAACAGTACTGAAATAAAATTAACTTACAGAGTGCATCAAACATGATTTAGAGATTGTTTATTGAAAAGTGTTTATTTCTGTATTTCAAAATGATTTGGAGCTTGTTTTTGAAAAGTGCTTATTTCTGTATTTCAACATGATTTGGAGCTTGTTTTTGAAAAGTGTTTATTTCTGTTTTTCAACATGATTTAGAGCTTGTTTTTGGAAAAGTGTTTATTTCTGTATTCCAATGTTGCAAATTGATGAAAACTGTCCACAGTGTTCCTATCATCCTGATTAAACAGTACTGAAATAAAATTAACTTACAGAGTGCATCAAACATGATTTAGAGCTTGTTTATGGAAAAGTGTTTATTTCTGTATGTCAACATGATTTGGAGCTTGTTTTTGGAAAAGTGCTCTATTTCTGTATTTCAACATGATTTGGAGCTTGTTTTTGAAAAGTGTTTATTTCTGTATTTCAACATGATTTAGAGCTTGTTTTTGGAAAAGTGTATATTTCTGTATTTCAATGTTGCAACTTGCTGAAAACCGTCCACAGTGTTACTAACATCCTGATTAAACAGTACTGAAATAAAATTAACTTACAGAGTGCATCAAACATGATTTAGAGCTTGTTTATGGAAAAGTGTTTATTTCTGTATTTCAACATGATTTGGAGCTCGTTTTTGGAAAAGTGCTTATTTCTGTATTTCAACGTGATTTGGAGCTTGTTTTTGAAAAGTGTTTATTTCTGTTATTCAACATGATTTAGAGCTTGTTTTTGGAAAAGTGTTTATTTCTGTATTCCAATGTTGCAACTTGCTGAAAACCGTCCACAGTGTTCCTAACATCCTGATTAAACAGTACTGAAATAAAATTAACTTCCAGAGTGCATCAAACATGATTTAGAGCTTGTTTATGGAAAAGTGTTTATTTCTGTATTTCAACATGATTTGGAGCTTGTTTTTGAAAAGTGTTTATTTCTGTATTTCAACATGATTTTGAGCTTGTTTTTGGAAAAGTGTTTATTTCTGTATTCCAATGTTGCAACTTGCTGAAAACCGTCCACAGTGTTCCTAACATCCTGATTAAACAGTACTGAAAAAAAATTAACTTCCAGAGTGCATCAAACATGATTTAGAGCTTGTTTATGGAAAAGTGTTTATTTCTGTATTTCAACATGATTTGGAGCTCGTTTTTGAAAAGTGCTTATTTCTGTATTTCAACATGATTTGGAGCTTGTTTTTGAAAAGTGTTTATTTCTGTTATTCAACATGATTTAGAGCTTGTTTTTGGAAAAGTGTTTATTTCTGTATTCCAATGTTGCAACTTGCTGAAAACCGTCCACAGTGTTACTAACATCCTGATTAAACAGTACTGAAATAAAATTAACTTACAGAGTGCATCAAACATGATTTAGAGCTTGTTTATGGAAAAGTATTTATTTCTGTATTTCAACATGATTTGGAGCTTGTTTTTGGAAAAGTGCTTAATTTCTGTATTTCAACATGATTTGGAGCTTGTTTTTGGAAAAGTGTTTATTTCTGTATTTCAACATGATTTAGAGCTTGTTTTTGGAAAAGTGTTTATTTCTGTATTCCAATGTTGCAACTTGCTGAAAACCGTCCACAGTATTACTATCATCCTGATTAAACAGTACTGAAATAAAATTAACTTACAGAGTGCATCAAACATGATTTAGAGCTTGTTTATGGAAAATTATTTATTTGTTTTTCAACATGATTTAGAGCTTGTTTTTGGAAAAGTGTTTATTTCTGTATTCCAATGTTGCAACTTGATGAAAACTGTCCACAGTGTTCCTATCATCCTGATTAAACAGTACTGAAATAAAATTAACTTATAGAGTGCATCAAACATGATTTAGAGCTTGTTTATGGAAAAGTGTTTATTTCTGTATTTCAACATGATTTGGAGCTTGTTTTTGAAAAGTGCTTATTTCTGTATTTTAACATGATTTGGAGCTTGTTTTTGAAAAGTGTTGATTTCTGTTTTTCAACATGATTTAGAGCTTGTTTTTGGAAAAGTGTTTATTTCTGTATTCCAATGTTGCAACTTGCTGAAAACTGTCCACAGTGTTACTATCATCCTGATTAAACAGTACTGAAATAAAATTAACTTACAGAGTGCATCAAACATGATTTAGAGCTTGTTTATGGAAAAGTGTTTATTTCTGTATTTCAACATGATTTGGAGCTCGTTTTTGAAAAGTGCTTATTTCTGTATTTCAACGTGATTTGGAGCTTGTTTTTGAAAAGTGTTTATTTTTGTTATTCAACATGATTTAGAGCTTGTTTTTGGAAAAGTGTTTATTTCTGTATTCCAATGTTGCAACTTGCTGAAAACCGTCCACAGTATTACTAACATCCTGATTAAACAGTACTGAAAAAAAATTAACTTACAGAGTGCATCAAACATGATTTAGAGCTTGTTTATGGAAAAGTTATTTATTTGTGTATTTCAACATGATTTAGAGCTTGTTTTTGGAAAAGTGTTTATTTCTGTATTCCAATGTTGCAACTTGATGAAAACTGTCCACAGTGTTCCTAACATCCTGATTAAACAGTACTGAAAAAAAATTAACTTACAGAGTGCATCAAACATGATTTAGAGCTTGTTTATGGAAAATTGTTTATTTCTGTATTTCAACATGATTTGGAGCTTGTTTTTGAAAAGTGCTTATTTCTGTATTTCAACATGATTTGGAGCTTGTTTTTGAAAAGTGTTTTTTCTGTATTTCAACATGATTTAGAGCTTGTTTTTGGAAAAGTGTTTATTTCTGTATTTCAATGTTGCAACTTGCTGAAAACTGTCCACAGTGTTCCTATCATCCTGATTAAACAGTACTGAAATAAAATTAACTTACAAAGAGCATCAAACATGATTTAGACCTTGTTTATGTAAAAGTGTTTATTTCTGTATTTCAACATGATTTGGAGCTTGTTTTTGAAAAGTGCTTATTTCTGTATTTCAACATGATTTAGAGCTTGTTTTTGGAAAAGGGTTTATTTCTGTATTTCAATGTTGCAACTTGCTGAAAACTGTCCACAGTGTTCCTAACATCCTGATCAAACAGTACTGAAATAAAATTAACTTACAGAGTGCATCAAACATGATTTAGAGCTTGTTTATGGAAAAGTGTTTATTTCTGTATTTCAACATGATTTGGAGCTCGTTTTTGAAAAGTGCTTATTTCTGTATTTCAACGTGATTTGGAGCTTGTTTTTGAAAAGTGTTTATTTTTGTTATTCAACATGATTTAGAGCTTGTTTTTGGAAAAGTGTTTATTTCTGTATTCCAATGTTGCAACTTGCTGAAAACCGTCCACAGTGTTACTATCATCCTGATTAAACAGTACTGAAATAAAATTAACTTACAGAGTGCATCAAACATGATTTAGAGCTTGTTTATGGAAAAGTGCTTATTTCTGTATTCCAACATGATTTGGAGTTTGTTTTTGAAAAGTGTTTTTTCTGTATTTCAACATGATTTAGAGTTTGTTTTGGAAAAGTGTTTATTTCTGTATTTCAATGTTGCAACTTGCTGAAAACTGTCCACAGTGTTCCTATCATCCTGATCAAACAGTACTGAAATAAAATTAACTTACAGAGTGCATCAAACATGATTTAGAGCTTGTTTATGGAAAAGTGTTTATTTCTGTATTTCAAAATGATTTGGAGCTTGTTTTTGAAAAGTGCTTATTTCTGTATTTCAACATGATTTGGAGCTTGTTTTTGAAAAGTGTTTATTTCTGTTTTTCAACATGATTTAGAGCTTGTTTTTGGAAAAGTGTTTATTTCTGTATTCCAATGTTGCAAATTGATGAAAACTGTCCACAGTGTTCCTATCATCCTGATTAAACAGTACTGAAATAAAATTAACTTACAGAGTGCATCAAACATGATTTAGAGCTTGTTTATGGAAAAGTGTTTATTTCTGTATGTCAACATGATTTGGAGCTTGTTTTTGAAAAGTGCTTATTTCTGTATTTCAACATGATTTGGAGCTTGTTTTTGAAAAGTGTTTTTTCTGTATTTCAACATGATTTAGAGCTTGTTTTTGGAAAAGTGTATATTTCTGTATTTCAATGTTGCAACTTGCTGAAAACCGTTCACAGTGTTACTATCATCCTGATTAAACAGTACTGAAATAAAATTAACTTACAGAGTGCATCAAACATGATTTAGAGCTTGTTTATGGAAAAGTGTTTATTTCTGTATTTCAACATGATTTGGAGCTCGTTTTTGAAAAGTGCTTGTTTCTGTATTTCAACGTGATTTGGAGCTTGTTTTTGAAAAGTGTTTATTTTTGTTATTCAACATGATTTAGAGCTTGTTTTTGGAAAAGTGTTTATTTCTGTATTCCAATGTTGCTACTTGCTGAAAACCGTCCACAGTGTTACTATCATCCTGATTAAACAGTACTGAAATAAAATTAACTTACAGAGTGCATCAAACATGATTTAGAGCTTGTTTATGGAAAAGTGTTTATTTCTGTATTTCAACATGATTTGGAGCTTGTTTTTGAAAAGTGTTTATTTCTGTATTTCAACATGATTTTGAGCTTGTTTTTGGAAAAGTGTTTATTTCTGTATTCCAATGTTGCAACTTGCTGAAAACCGTCCACAGTGTTACTATCATCCTGATTAAACAGTACTGAAATAAAATTAACTTACAGAGTGCATCAAACATGATTTAGAGCTTGTTTATGGAAAAGTGTTTATTTCTGTATTTCAACATGATTTGGAGCTCGTTTTTGAAAAGTGCTTATTTCTGTATTTCAACATGATTTGGAGCTTGTTTTTGAAAAGTGTTTATTTCTGTTATTCAACATGATTTAGAGCTTGTTTTTGGAAAAGTGTTTATTTCTGTATTCCAATGTTGCAACTTGCTGAAAACCGTCCACAGTGTTACTATCATCCTGATTAAACAGTACTGAAATAAAATTAACTTACAGAGTGCATCAAACATGATTTAGAGCTTGTTTATGGAAAAGTATTTATTTCTGTATTTCAACATGATTTGGAGCTTGTTTTTGAAAAGTGCTTATTTCTGTATTTCAACATGATTTGGAGCTTGTTTTTGAAAAGTGTTTATTTCTGTTTTTCAACATGATTTTGAGCTTGTTTTTTGGAAAAGTGTTTATTTCTGTATTCCAATGTTGCAACTTGCTGAAAACCGTCCACAGTATTACTATCATCCTGATTAAACAGTACTGAAATAAAATTAACTTACAGAGTGCATCAAACATGATTTAGAGCTTGTTTATGGAAAATTATTTATTTGTTTTTCAACATGATTTAGAGCTTGTTTTTGGAAAAGTGTTTATTTCTGTATTCCAATGTTGCAACTTGATGAAAACTGTCCACAGTGTTCCTATCATCCTGATTAAACAGTACTGAAATAAAATTAACTTATAGAGTGCATCAAACATGATTTAGAGCTTGTTTATTGAAAAGTGTTTATTTCTGTATTTCAACATGATTTGGAGCTTGTTTTTGAAAAGTGCTTATTTCTGTATTTCAACATGATTTGGAGCTTGTTTTTGAAAAGTGTTTTTTCTGTATTTCAACATGATTTAGAGCTTGTTTTTGGAAAAGTGTTTATTTCTGTATTTCAATGTTGCAACTTGCTGAAAACTGTCCACAGTGTTCCTATCATCCTGATTAAACAGTACTGAAATAAAATTAACTTACAAAGAGCATCAAACATGATTTAGACCTTGTTTATGTAAAAGTGTTTATTTCTGTATTTCAACATGATTTGGAGCTTGTTTTTGAAAAGTGCTTATTTCTGTATTTCAACATGATTTAGAGTTTGTTTTTGGAAAAGGGTTTATTTCTGTTTTTCAATGTTGCAACTTGCTGAAAACTGTCCACAGTGTTCCTATCATCCTGATCAAACAGTACTGAAATAAAATTAACTTACAGAGTGCATCAAACATGATTTAGAGCTTGTTTATGGAAAAGTGTTTATTTCTGTATTTCAACATGATTTGGAGCTTGTTTTTGAAAAGTGCTTATTTCTGTATTTTAACATGATTTGGAGCTTGTTTTTGAAAAGTGTTTATTTCTGTTTTTCAACATGATTTAGAGCTTGTTTTTGGAAAAGTGTTTATTTCTGTATTCCAATGTTGCAACTTGCTGAAAACCGTCCACAGTGTTACTATCATCCTGATTAAACAGTACTGAAATAAAATTAACTTACAGAGTGCATCAAACATGATTTAGAGCTTGTTTATGGAAAAGTGTTTATTTCTGTATTTCAACATGATTTGGAGCTTGTTTTTGAAAAGTGCTTATTTCTGTATTTTAACATGATTTGGAGCTTGTTTTTGAAAAGTGTTGATTTCTGTTTTTCAACATGATTTAGAGCTTGTTTTTGGAAAAGTGTTTATTTCTGTATTCCAATGTTGCAACTTGCTGAAAACTGTCCACAGTGTTACTATCATCCTGATTAAACAGTACTGAAATAAAATTAACTTACAGAGTGCATCAAACATGATTTAGAGCTTGTTTATGGAAAAGTGTTTATTTCTGTATTTCAACATGATTTGGAGCTCGTTTTTGAAAAGTGCTTATTTCTGTATTTCAACGTGATTTGGAGCTTGTTTTTGAAAAGTGTTTATTTTTGTTATTCAACATGATTTAGAGCTTGTTTTTGGAAAAGTGTTTATTTCTGTATTCCAATGTTGCAACTTGCTGAAAACCGTCCACAGTGTTACTATCATCCTGATTAAACAGTACTGAAATAAAATTAACTTACAGAGTGCATCAAACATGATTTAGAGCTTGTTTATGGAAAAGTGCTTATTTCTGTATTCCAACATGATTTGGAGTTTGTTTTTGAAAAGTGTTTTTTCTGTATTTCAACATGATTTAGAGTTTGTTTTTGGAAAAGTGTTTATTTCTGTATTTCAATGTTGCAACTTGCTGAAAACTGTCCACAGTGTTCCTATCATCCTGATCAAACAGTACTGAAATAAAATTAACTTACAGAGTGCATCAAACATGATTTAGAGATTGTTTATTGAAAAGTGTTTATTTCTGTATTTCAAAATGATTTGGAGCTTGTTTTTGAAAAGTGCTTATTTCTGTATTTCAACATGATTTGGAGCTTGTTTTTGAAAAGTGTTTATTTCTGTTTTTCAACATGATTTAGAGCTTGTTTTTGGAAAAGTGTTTATTTCTGTATTCCAATGTTGCAAATTGATGAAAACTGTCCACAGTGTTCCTATCATCCTGATTAAACAGTACTGAAATAAAATTAACTTACAGAGTGCATCAAACATGATTTAGAGCTTGTTTATGGAAAAGTGTTTATTTCTGTATGTCAACATGATTTGGAGCTTGTTTTTGAAAAGTGCTTATTTCTGTATTTCAACATGATTTGGAGCTTGTTTTTGAAAAGTGTTTTTTCTGTATTTCAACATGATTTAGAGCTTGTTTTTGGAAAAGTGTATATTTCTGTATTTCAATGTTGCAACTTGCTGAAAACCGTTCACAGTGTTACTATCATCCTGATTAAACAGTACTGAAATAAAATTAACTTACAGAGTGCATCAAACATGATTTAGAGCTTGTTTATGGAAAAGTGTTTATTTCTGTATTTCAACATGATTTGGAGCTCGTTTTTGAAAAGTGCTTATTTCTGTATTTCAACGTGATTTGGAGCTTGTTTTTGAAAAGTGTTTATTTTTGTTATTCAACATGATTTAGAGCTTGTTTTTGGAAAAGTGTTTATTTCTGTATTCCAATGTTGCTACTTGCTGAAAACCGTCCACAGTGTTACTATCATCCTGATTAAACAGTACTGAAATAAAATTAACTTACAGAGTGCATCAAACATGATTTAGAGCTTGTTTATGGAAAAGTGTTTATTTCTGTATTTCAACATGATTTGGAGCTTGTTTTTGAAAAGTGTTTATTTCTGTATTTCAACATGATTTTGAGCTTGTTTTTGGAAAAGTGTTTATTTCTGTATTCCAATGTTGCAACTTGCTGAAAACCGTCCACAGTGTTACTATCATCCTGATTAAACAGTACTGAAATAAAATTAACTTACAGAGTGCATCAAACATGATTTAGAGCTTGTTTATGGAAAAGTGTTTATTTCTGTATTTCAACATGATTTGGAGCTCGTTTTTGAAAAGTGCTTATTTCTGTATTTCAACATGATTTGGAGCTTGTTTTTGAAAAGTGTTTATTTCTGTATTCCAATGTTGCAACTTGATGAAAACTGTCCACAGTGTTCCTATCATCCTGATTAAACAGTACTGAAATAAAATTAACTTACAGAGTGCATCAAACATGATTTAGAGCTTGTTAATGGAAAAGTGTTTATTTCTGAATTTCAACATGATTTGGAGCTTGATTTTGAAAAGTGCTTTTTTCTGTATTTTAACATGATTTGGAGCTTGTTTTTGAAAAGTGTTTATTTCTGTATTCCAATGTTGCAACTTGATGAAAACTGTCCACAGTGTTCCTATCATCCTGATTAAACAGTACTGAAATAAAATTAACTGACAAAGAGCATCAAACATGATTTAGAGCTTGTTTATGGAAAAGTGTTTATTTCTGTATTTCAACATGATTTGGAGCTTGTTTTTGAAAAGTGTTTATTTCTGTTTTTCAACATGATTTAGAGCTTGTTTTTGGAAAAGTGTTTATTTCTGTATTCCAATGTTGCAACTTGCTGAAAACCGTCCACAGTGTTACTATCATCCTGATTAAACAGTACTGAAATAAAATTAACTTACAGAGTGCATCAAACATGATTTAGAGCTTGTTAATGGAAAAGTGTTTATTTCTGAATTTCAACATGATTTGGAGCTTGATTTTGAAAAGTGCTTTTTTCTGTATTTTAACATGATTTGGAGCTTGTTTTTGAAAAGTGTTTATTTCTGTATTCCAATGTTGCAACTTGATGAAAACTGTCCACAGTGTTCCTATCATCCTGATTAAACAGTACTGAAATAAAATTAACTTACAAAGAGCATCAAACATGATTTAGAGCTTGTTTATGGAAAAGTGTTTATTTCTGTATTTCAACATGATTTGGAGCTTCTATTTGAAAAGTGCTTATTTCTGTATTCCAACATGATTTGGAGTTTGTTTTTGAAAAGTGTTTTTTCTGTATTTCAACATGATTTAGAGTTTGTTTTTGGAAAAGTGTTTATTTCTGTATTTCAACATGATTTGGAGCTTCTATTTGAAAAGTGCTTATTTCTGTATTCCAACATGATTTGGAGTTTGTTTTTGAAAAGTGTTTTTTCTGAATTTCAACATGATTTAGAGTTTGTTTTTGGAAAAGTGTTTATTTCTGTATTTCAATGTTGCAACTTGCTGAAAACTGTCCACAGTGTTCCTATCATCCTGATCAAACAGTACTGAAATAAAATTAACTTACAGAGTGCATCAAACATGATTTAGAGATTGTTTATTGAAAAGTGTTTATTTCTGTATTTCAAAATGATTTGGAGCTTGTTTTTGAAAAGTGCTTATTTCTGTATTTCAACATGATTTAGAGCTTGTTTTTGAAAAGTGTTTATTTCTGTTTTTCAACATGATTTAGAGCTTGTTTTTGGAAAAGTGTTTATTTCTGTATTCCAATGTTGCAAATTGATGAAAACTGTCCACAGTGTTCCTATCATCCTGATTAAACAGTACTGAAATAAAATTAACTTACAGAGTGCATCAAACATGATTTAGAGCTTGTTTATGGAAAAGTGTTTATTTCTGTATTTCAACATGATTTGGAGCTTGTTTTTGAAAATTGCTTATTTCTGTATTTCAACATGATTTGGAGCTTGTTTTTGAAAAGTGTTTTTTCTGTATTTCAACATGATTTAGAGCTTGTTTTTGGAAAAGTGTATATTTCAGTATTTCAATGTTGCAACTTGCTGAAAACCGTCCACAGTGTTACTATCATCCTGATTAAACAGTACTGTAATAAAATGAACTTACAGAGTGCATTAAACATGATTTAGAGCTTGTTTATGGAAAAGTGTTTATTTCTGTATTTCAACATGATTTGGAGCTTGTTTTTGAAAAGTGCTTATTTCTGTATTTCAACATGATTTGGAGCTTGTTTTTGAAAAGTGTTTTTTCTGTATTTCAACATGATTTAGAGCTTTTTTTTGGAAAAGTGTTTATTTCTGTATTTCAATGTTGCAACTTGCTGAAAACTGTCCACAGTGTTCCTATCATCCTGATTAAACAGTACTGAAATAAAATTAACTTACAAAGAGCATCAAACATGATTTAGACCTTGTTTATGTAAAAGTGTTTATTTCTGTATTTCAACATGATTTGGAGCTTGTTTTTGAAATGTGCTTATTTCTGTATTTCAACATGATTTAGAGTTTGTTTTTGGAAAAGTGTTTATTTCTGTTTTTCAATGTTGCAACTTGCTGAAAACTGTCCACAGTGTTACTATCATCCGGATTAAACAGTACTGAAATAAAATTAACTTACAGAGTGCATCAAACATGATTTAGAGCTTGATTATGGAAAAGTGTTTATTTCTGTATTTCAACATGATTTGGAGCTTGTTTTTGAAAAGTGTTGATTTCTGTTTTTCAACATGATTTAGAGCTTGTTTTTGGAAAAGTGTTTATTTCTGTATTCCAATGTTGCAACTTGCTGAAAACTGTCCACAGTGTTACTATCATCCTGATTAAACAGTACTGAAATAAAATTAACTTACAGAGTGCATCAAACATGATTTAGAGCTTGTTTATGGAAAAGTGTTTATTTCTGTATTTCAACATGATTTGGAGCTCGTTTTTGAAAAGTGCTTATTTCTGTATTTCAACGTGATTTGGAGCTTGTTTTTGAAAAGTGTTTATTTTTGTTATTCAACATGATTTAGAGCTTGTTTTTGGAAAAGTGTTTATTTCTGTATTCCAATGTTGCAACTTGCTGAAAACCGTCCACAGTGTTACTATCATCCTGATTAAACAGTACTGAAATAAAATTAACTTACAGAGTGCATCAAACATGATTTAGAGCTTGTTAATGGAAAAGTGTTTATTTCTGAATTTCAACACGATTTGGAGCTTGATTTTGAAAAGTGCTTTTTTCTGTATTTTAACATGATTTGGAGCTTGTTTTTGAAAAGTGCGTATTTATGTATTTCAACATGATTTGGAGCTTGTTTTTGAAAAGTGTTTTTTCTGTATTTCAACATGATTTAGAGCTTGTTTTTGGAAAAGTGTATATTTCTGTATTTCAATGTTGCAACTTGCTGAAAACCGTTCACAGTGTTACTATCATCCTGATTAAACAGTACTGAAATAAAATTAACTTACAGAGTGCATCAAACATGATTTAGAGCTTGTTTATTGAAAAGTGTTTATTTCTGTTTTTCAACATGATTTAGAGCTTGTTTTTGGAAACGTGTTTATTTCTGTATTCCAATGTTGCAACTTGATGAAAACTGTCCACAGTGTTCCTATCATCCTGATTAAACAGTACTGAAATAAAATTAACTTATAGAGTGCATCAAACATGATTTAGAGCTTGTTTATGGAAAAGTGTTTATTTCTGTATTTCAACATGATTTGGAGCTTGTTTTTGAAAAGTGCTTATTTCTGTATTTCAACATGATTTAGAGTTTGTTTTTGGAAAAGTGTTTATTTCTGTTTTTCAATGTTGCAACTTGCTGAAAACTGTCCACAGTGTTCCTATCATCCTGATCAAACAGTACTGAAATAAAATTAACTTACAGAGTGCATCAAACATGATTTAGAGCTTGTTTATGGAAAAGTGTTTATTTCTGTATTTCAACATGATTTGGAGCTTGTTTTTGAAAAGTGCTTATTTCTGTATTTTAACATGATTTGGAGCTTGTTTTTGAAAAGTGTTTATTTCTGTTTTTCAACATGATTTAGAGCTTGTTTTTGGAAAAGTGTTTATTTCTGTATTCCAATGTTGCAACTTGCTGAAAACCGTCCACAGTGTTACTATCATCCTGATTAAACAGTACTGAAATAAAATTAACTTACAGAGTGCATCAAACATGATTTAGAGCTTGTTTATGGAAAAGTGTTTATTTCTGTATTTCAACATGATTTGGAGCTTGTTTTTGAAAAGTGCTTATTTCTGTATTTTAACATGATTTGGAGCTTGTTTTTGAAAAGTGTTGATTTCTGTTTTTCAACATGATTTAGAGCTTGTTTTTGGAAAAGTGTTTATTTCTGTATTCCAATGTTGCAACTTGCTGAAAACTGTCCACAGTGTTACTATCATCCTGATTAAACAGTACTGAAATAAAATTAACTTACAGAGTGCATCAAACATGATTTAGAGCTTGTTTATGGAAAAGTGTTTATTTCTGTATTTCAACATGATTTGGAGCTCGTTTTTGAAAAGTGCTTATTTCTGTATTTCAACGTGATTTGGAGCTTGTTTTTGAAAAGTGTTTATTTTTGTTATTCAACATGATTTAGAGCTTGTTTTTGGAAAAGTGTTTATTTCTGTATTCCAATGTTGCAACTTGCTGAAAACTGTCCACAGTGTTACTATCATCCTGATTAAACAGTACTGAAATAAAATTAACTTACAGAGTGCATCAAACATGATTTAGAGCTTGTTTATGGAAAAGTGTTTATTTCTGTATTTCAACATGATTTGGAGCTCGTTTTTGAAAAGTGCTTATTTCTGTATTTCAACGTGATTTGGAGCTTGTTTTTGAAAAGTGTTTATTTTTGTTATTCAACATGATTTAGAGCTTGTTTTTGGAAAAGTGTTTATTTCTGTATTCCAATGTTGCAACTTGCTGAAAACCGTCCACAGTGTTACTATCATCCTGATTAAACAGTACTGAAATAAAATTAACTTACAGAGTGCATCAAACATGATTTAGAGCTTGTTTATGGAAAAGTGTTTATTTCTGTATTTCAACATGATTTGGAGCTTGTTTTTGAAAAGTGTTTATTTCTGTATTTCAACATGATTTTGAGCTTGTTTTTGGAAAAGTGTTTATTTCTGTATTCCAATGTTGCAACTTGCTGAAAACCGTCCACAGTGTTACTATCATCCTGATTAAACAGTACTGAAATAAAATTAACTTACAGAGTGCATCAAACATGATTTAGAGCTTGTTTATGGAAAAGTGTTTATTTCTGTATTTCAACATGATTTGGAGCTCGTTTTTGAAAAGTGCTTATTTCTGTATTTCAACATGATTTGGAGCTTGTTTTTGAAAAGTGTTTATTTCTGTTATTCAACATGATTTAGAGCTTGTTTTTGGAAAAGTGTTTATTTCTGTATTCCAATGTTGCAACTTGCTGAAAACCGTCCACAGTGTTACTATCATCCTGATTAAACAGTACTGAAATAAAATTAACTTACAGAGTGCATCAAACATGATTTAGAGCTTGTTAATGGAAAAGTGTTTATTTCTGAATTTCAACATGATTTGGAGCTTGATTTTGAAAAGTGCTTTTTTCTGTATTTTAACATGATTTGGAGCTTGTTTTTGAAAAGTGTTTATTTCTGTATTCCAATGTTGCAACTTGATGAAAACTGTCCACAGTGTTCCTATCATCCTGATTAAACAGTACTGAAATAAAATTAACTTACAAAGAGCAGCAAACATGATTTAGAGCTTGTTTATGGAAAAGTGTTTATTTCTGTATTTCAACATGATTTGGAGCTTGTTTTTGAAAAGTGTTTATTTCTGTTTTTCAACATGATTTAGAGCTTGTTTTTGGAAAAGTGTTTATTTCTGTATTCCAATGTTGCAACTTGCTGAAAACCGCCCACAGTGTTACTATCATCCTGATTAAACAGTACTGAAATAAAATTAACTTACAGAGTGCATCAAACATGATTTAGAGCTTGTTTATGGAAAAGTGTTTATTTCTGTATTTCAACATGATTTGGAGCTTCTATTTGAAAAGTGCTTATTTCTGTATTCCAACATGATTTGGAGTTTGTTTTTGAAAAGTGTTTTTTCTGTATTTCAACATGATTTAGAGTTTGTTTTTGGAAAAGTGTTTATTTCTGTATTTCAACATGATTTGGAGCTTCTATTTGAAAAGTGCTTATTTCTGTATTCCAACATGATTTGGAGTTTGTTTTTGAAAAGTGTTTTTTCTGTATTTCAACATGATTTAGAGTTTGTTTTTGGAAAAGTGTTTATTTCTGTTTTTCAATGTTGCAACTTGCTGAAAACTGTCCACAGTGTTCCTATCATCCTGATCAAACAGTACTGAAATAAAATTAACTTACAGAGTGCATCAAACATGATTTAGAGCTTGTTTATGGAAAAGCGTTTATTTCTGTATTTCAACATGATTTGGAGCTTGTTTTTGAAAAGTGCTTATTTCTGTATTTTAACATGATTTGGAGCTTGTTTTTGAAAAGTGTTTATTTCTGTTTTTCAACATGATTTAGAGCTTGTTTTTGGAAAAGTGTTTATTTCTGTATTCCAATGTTGCAACTTGCTGAAAACCGTCCACAGTGTTACTATCATCCTGATTAAACAGTACTGAAATAAAATTAACTTACAGAGTGCATCAAACATGATTTAGAGCTTGTTAATGGAAAAGTGTTTATTTCTGAATTTCAACATGATTTGGAGCTTGATTTTGAAAAGTGCTTTTTTCTGTATTTTAACATGATTTGGAGCTTGTTTTTGAAAAGTGTTTATTTCTGTATTCCAATGTTGCAACTTGATGAAAACTGTCCACAGTGTTCCTATCATCCTGATTAAACAGTACTGAAATAAAATTAACTTACAAAGAGCAGCAAACATGATTTAGAGCTTGTTTATGGAAAAGTGTTTATTTCTGTATTTCAACATGATTTGGAGCTTGTTTTTGAAAAGTGTTTATTTCTGTTTTTCAACATGATTTAGAGCTTGTTTTTGGAAAGTGTTTATTTCTGTATTCCAATGTTGCAACTTGCTGAAAACCGCCCACAGTGTTACTATCATCCTGATTAAACAGTACTGAAATAAAATTAACTTACAGAGTGCATCAAACATGATTTAGAGCTTGTTTATGGAAAAGTGTTTATTTCTGTATTTCAACATGATTTGGAGCTTCTATTTGAAAAGTGCTTATTTCTGTATTCCAACATGATTTGGAGTTTGTTTTTGAAAAGTGTTTTTTCTGTATTTCAACATGATTTAGAGTTTGTTTTTGGAAAAGTGTTTATTTCTGTTTTTCAATGTTGCAACTTGCTGAAAACTGTCCACAGTGTTCCTATCATCCTGATCAAACAGTACTGAAATAAAATTAACTTACAGAGTGCATCAAACATGATTTAGAGCTTGTTTATGGAAAAGCGTTTATTTCTGTATTTCAACATGATTTGGAGCTTGTTTTTGAAAAGTGCTTATTTCTGTATTTTAACATGATTTGGAGCTTGTTTTTGAAAAGGGTTTATTTCTGTTTTTCAACATGATTTAGAGCTTGTTTTTGGAAAAGTGTTTATTTCTGTATTCCAATGTTGCAACTTGCTGAAAACCGTCCACAGTGTTACTATCATCCTGATTAAACAGTACTGAAATAAAATTAACTTACAGAGTGCTTAAAACATGATTTAGAGCTTGTTTATGGAAAAGTGTTTATTTCTGTATTTCAACATGATTTGGAGCTCGTTTTTGAAAAGTGCTTATTTCTGTATTTCAACGTGATTTGGAGCTTGTTTTTGAAAAGTGTTTATTTTTGTTATTCAACATGATTTAGAGCTTGTTTTTGGAAAAGTGTTTATTTCTGTATTCCAATGTTGCAACTTGCTGAAAACCGTCCACAGTGTTACTATCATCCTGATTAAACAGTACTGAAATAAAATTAACTTACAGAGTGCATCAAACATGATTTAGAGCTTGTTTATGGAAAAGTGTTTATTTCTGTATTTCAACATGATTTGGAGCTTGTTTTTGAAAAGTGTTTATTTCTGTATTTCAACATGATTTTGAGCTTGTTTTTGGAAAAGTGTTTATTTCTGTATTCCAATGTTGCAACTTGCTGAAAACCGTCCACAGTGTTACTATCATCCTGATTAAACAGTACTGAAATAAAATTAACTTACAGAGTGCATCAAACATGATTTAGAGCTTGTTTATGGAAAAGTGTTTATTTCTGTATTTCAACATGATTTGGAGCTTGTTTTTGAAAAGTGCTTATTTCTGTATTTCAACATGATTTGGAGCTTGTTTTTGAAACGTGTTTATTTCTGTATTCCAATGTTGCAACTTGATGAAAACTGTCCACAGTGTTCCTATCATCCTGATTAAACAGTACTGAAATAAAATTAACTTACAGAGTGCATCAAACATGATTTAGAGCTTGTTAATGGAAAAGTGTTTATTTCTGAATTTCAACATGATTTGGAGCTTGATTTTGAAAAGTGCTTTTTTCTGTATTTTAACATGATTTGGAGCTTGTTTTTGAAAAGTGTTTATTTCTGTATTCCAATGTTGCAACTTGATGAAAACTGTCCACAGTGTTCCTATCATCCTGATTAAACAGTACTGAAATAAAATTAACTTACAAAGAGCAGCAAACATGATTTAGAGCTTGTTTATGGAAAAGTGTTTATTTCTGTATTTCAACATGATTTGGAGCTTGTTTTTGAAAAGTGTTTATTTCTGTTTTTCAACATGATTTAGAGCTTGTTTTTGGAAAAGTGTTTATTTCTGTATTCCAATGTTGCAACTTGCTGAAAACCGCCCACAGTGTTACTATCATCCTGATTAAACAGTACTGAAATAAAATTAACTTACAGAGTGCATCAAACATGATTTAGAGCTTGTTTATGGAAAAGTGTTTATTTCTGTATTTCAACATGATTTGGAGCTTCTATTTGAAAAGTGCTTATTTCTGTATTCCAACATGATTTGGAGTTTGTTTTTGAAAAGTGTTTTTTCTGTATTTCAACATGATTTAGAGTTTGTTTTTGGAAAAGTGTTTATTTCTGTATTTCAACATGATTTGGAGCTTCTATTTGAAAAGTGCTTATTTCTGTATTCCAACATGATTTGGAGTTTGTTTTTGAAAAGTGTTTTTTCTGTATTTCAACATGATTTAGAGTTTGTTTTTGGAAAAGTGTTTATTTCTGTTTTTCAATGTTGCAACTTGCTGAAAACTGTCCACAGTGTTCCTATCATCCTGATCAAACAGTACTGAAATAAAATTAACTTACAGAGTGCATCAAACATGATTTAGAGCTTGTTTATGGAAAAGTGTTTATTTCTGTATTTCAACATGATTTGGAGCTTGTTTTTGAAAAGTGCTTATTTCTGTATTTTAACATGATTTGGAGCTTGTTTTTGAAAAGTGTTTATTTCTGTTTTTCAACATGATTTAGAGCTTGTTTTTGGAAAAGTGTTTATTTCTGTATTCCAATGTTGCAACTTGCTGAAAACCGTCCACAGTGTTACTATCATCCTGATTAAACAGTACTGAAATAAAATTAACTTACAGAGTGCTTAAAACATGATTTAGAGCTTGTTTATGGAAAAGTGTTTATTTCTGTATTTCAACATGATTTGGAGCTCGTTTTTGAAAAGTGCTTATTTCTGTATTTCAACGTGATTTGGAGCTTGTTTTTGAAAAGTGTTTATTTTTGTTATTCAACATGATTTAGAGCTTGTTTTTGGAAAAGTGTTTATTTCTGTATTCCAATGTTGCAACTTGCTGAAAACCGTCCACAGTGTTACTATCATCCTGATTAAACAGTACTGAAATAAAATTAACTTACAGAGTGCATCAAACATGATTTAGAGCTTGTTTATGGAAAAGTGTTTATTTCTGTATTTCAACATGATTTGGAGCTTGTTTTTGAAAAGTGCTTATTTCTGTATTTCAACATGATTTTGAGCTTGTTTTTGGAAAAGTGTTTATTTCTGTATTCCAATGTTGCAACTTGCTGAAAACCGTCCACAGTGTTACTATCATCCTGATTAAACAGTACTGAAATAAAATTAACTTACAGAGTGCATCAAACATGATTTAGAGCTTGTTTATGGAAAAGTGTTTATTTCTGTATTTCAACATGATTTGGAGCTCGTTTTTGAAAAGTGCTTATTTCTGTATTTCAACATGATTTGGAGCTTGTTTTTGAAAAGTGTTTATTTCTGTTATTCAACATGATTTAGAGCTTGTTTTTGGAAAAGTGTTTATTTCTGTATTCCAATGTTGCAACTTGCTGAAAACCGTCCACAGTGTTACTATCATCCTGATTAAACAGTACTGAAATAAAATTAACTTACAGAGTGCATCAAACATGATTTAGAGCTTGTTTATGGAAAAGTATTTATTTCTGTATTTCAACATGATTTGGAGCTTGTTTTTGAAAAGTGCTTATTTCTGTATTTCAACATGATTTGGAGCTTGTTTTTGAAAAGTGTTTATTTCTGTTTTTCAACATGATTTTGAGCTTGTTTTTGGAAAAGTGTTTATTTCTGTATTCCAATGTTGCAACTTGCTGAAAACCGTCCACAGTATTACTATCATCCTGATTAAACAGTACTGAAATAAAATTAACTTACAGAGTGCATCAAACATGATTTAGAGCTTGTTTATGGAAAAGTGTTTATTTCTGTTTTTCAACATGATTTAGAGCTTGTTTTTGGAAAAGTGTTTATTTCTGTATTCCAATGTTGCAACTTGATGAAAACTGTCCACAGTGTTCCTATCATCCTGATTAAACAGTACTGAAATAAAATTAACTTATAGAGTGCATCAAACATGATTTAGAGCTTGTTTATGGAAAAGTGTTTTAATCTGTATTTCAACATGATTTGGAGCTTGTTTTTGAAAAGTGCTTATTTCTGTATTTCAACATGATTTGGAGCTTGTTTTTGAAAAGTGTTTTTTCTGTATTTCAACATGATTTAGAGCTTGTTTTTGGAAAAGTGTTTATTTCTGTATTCCAATGTTGCAACTTGATGAAAACTGTCCACAGTGTTCCTATCATCCTGATTAAACAGTACTGAAATAAAATTAACTTACAGAGTACATCAAACATGATTTAGAGCTTGTTTATGGAAAAGTGTTTATTTCTGTATTTCAACATGATTTGGAGCTTGATTTTGAAAAGTGCTTTTTTCTGTATTTCAACATGATTTGGAGCTTGTTTTTGAAAAGTGTTTAATTCTGTATTTCAATGTTGCAACTTGCTGAAAACTGTCCACAGTGTTTCTATAATCCTGATTAAACAGTACTGAAATAAAATTAACTTACAAAGAGCATGAAACATGATTTAGACCTTGTTTATGGAAAAGTGTTTATTTCTGTATTTCAACATGATTTGGAGCTTGTTTTTGAAAAGTGCTTATTTCTGTACTTCAACATGATTTAGAGCTTGTTTTTGGAAAAGTGTTTATTTCTGTATTCCAATGTTGCAACTTGCTGAAAACTGTCCACAGTGTTTCTATAATCCTGATTAAACAGTACTGAAATAAAATTAACTTACAAAGAGCATGAAACATGATTTAGACCTTGTTTATGGAAAAGTGTTTATTTCTGTATTTCAACATGATTTGGAGCTTGTTTTTGAAAAGTTTTTATTTCTGTTTTTCAACATGATTTAGAGCTTGTTTTTGGAAAAGTGTTTATTTCTGTATTCCAATGTTGCAAATTGATGAAAACTGTCCACAGTGTTCCTATCATCCTGATTAAACAGTACTGAAATAAAATTAACTTACAGATTGCATCAAACATGATTTAGAGCTTGTTTATGGAAAAGTGTTTATTTCTGTATTTCAACATGATTTGGAGCTTGTTTTTGAAAAGTGCTTATTTCTGTATTTCAACATGATTTGGAGCTTGTTTTTGAAAAGTGTTTTTTCTGTATTTCAACATGATTTAGAGCTTGTTTTTGGAAAAGTGTATATTTCTGTATTTCAATGTTGCAACTTGCTGAAAACCGTTCACAGTGTTACTATCATCCTGATTAAACAGTACTGAAATAAAATTAACTTACAGAGTGCATCAAACATGATTTAGAGCTTGTTTATGGAAAAGTGTTTATTTCTGTTTTTCAACATGATTTAGAGCTTGTTTTTGGAAAAGTGTTTATTTCTGTATTCCAATGTTGCAACTTGATGAAAACTGTCCACAGTGTTCCTATCATCCTGATCAAACAGTACTGAAATAAAATTAACTTACAGAGTGCATCAAACATGATTTAGAGATTGTTTATTGAAAAGTGTTTATTTCTGTATTTCAAAATAATTTGGAGCTTGTTTTTGAAAAGTGCTTATTTCTGTATTTCAACATGATTTGGAGCATGTTTTTGGAAAAGTGTTTATTTCTGTATTCCAATGTTGCAACTTGATGAAAACTGTCCACAGTGTTCCTATCATCCTGATTAAACAGTACTGAAATAAAATTAACTTACAGAGTGCATCAAACATGATTTAGAGCTTGTTAATGGAAAAGTGTTTATTTCTGAATTTCAACATGATTTGGAGCTTTATTTTTGAAAAGTGCTTTTTTCTGTATTTTAACATGATTTGGAGCTTGTTTTTGAAAAGTGTTTATTTCTGTATTCCAATGTTGCAACTTGATGAAAACTGTCCACAGTGTTCCTATCATCCTGATTAAACAGTACTGAAATAAAATTATCTTACAAAGAGCATCAAACATGATTTAGAGCTTGTTTAAGGAAAAGTGTTTATTTCTGTATTTCAACATGATTTGGAGCTTGTTTTTGAAAAGTGTTTATTTCTGTTTTTCAACATGATTTCGAGCTTGTTTTTGGAAAAGTGTTTATTTCTGTATTCCAATGTTGCAACTTGCTGAAAACCGTCCACAGCGTTACTATCATCCTGATTAAACAGTACTGAAATAAAATTAACTTACAGAGTGCATCAAACATGATTTAGAGCTTGTTTATGGAAAAGTGTTTATTTCTGTATTTCAACATGATTTGGAGCTTCTATTTGAAAAGTGCTTATTTCTGTATTCCAACATGATTTGGAGTTTGTTTTTGAAAAGTGTTTTTTCTGTATTTCAACATGATTTAGAGTTTGTTTTTGGAAAAGTGTTTATTTCTGTATTTCAATGTTGCAACTTGCTGAAAACTGTCCACAGTGTTCCTATCATCCTGATCAAACAGTACTGAAATAAAATTAACTTACAGAGTCCATCAAACATGATTTAGAGATTGTTTATTGAAAAGTGTTTATTTCTGTATTTCAAAATGATTTGGAGCTTGTTTTTGAAAAGTGCTTATTTCTGTATTTCAACATGATTTGGAGCTTGTTTTTGAAAAGTGTTTTTTCTGTATTTCAACATGATTTAGAGCTTGTTTTTGGAAAAGTGTATATTTCTGTATTTCAATGTTGCAACTTGCTGAAAACCGTTCACAGTGTTACTATCATCCTGATTAAACAGTACTGAAATAAAATTAACTTACAGAGTGCATCAAACATGATTTAGAGCTTGTTTATGGAAAAGTGTTTATTTCTGTTTTTCAACATGATTTAGAGCTTGTTTATGGAACAGTGTTTATTTCTGTATTTCAACATGATTTGGAGCTTGTTTTTGAAAAGTGTTTATTTCTGTTTTTCAACATGATTTAGAGCTTGTTTTTGGAAAAGTGTTTATTTCTTTATTCCAATGTTGCAAATTGATGAAAACTGTCCACAGTGTTCCTATCATCCTGATTAAACAGTACTGAAATAAAATTAACTTACAGAGTGCATCAAACATGATTTAGAGCTTGTTTATGGAAAAGTGTTTATTTCTGTATTTCAACATGATTTGGAGCTTGTTTTTGAAAAGTGCTTATTTCTGTATTTCAACATGATTTGGAGCTTGTTTTTGAAAAGTGTTTTTTCTGTATTTCAACATGATTTAGAGCTTGTTTTTGGAAAAGTGTATATTTCTGTATTTCAATGTTGCAACTTGCTGAAAACCGTCCACAGTGTTACTATCATCCTGATTAAACAGTACTGAAATAAAATTAACTTATAGAGTGCATCAAACATGATTTAGAGCTTGTTTATGGAAAAGTGTTTATTTCTGTATTTCAACATGATTTGGAGCTTGTATTTGAAAAGTGCTTATTTCTGTATTCCAACATGATTTGGAGTTTGTTTTTGAAAAGTGTTTTTTCTGTATTCCAATGTTGCAACTTGATGAAAACTGTCCAGTGTTCCTATCATCCTGATTAAACGGTACTGAAATACAATTAACTTACAGAGTGCATCAAACATGATTTAGAGCTTGTTTATGGAAAAGTGTTTATTTCTGTATTTCAACATGATTTTGAGCTTGTTTTTTAAAAGTGCTTATTTCTGTATTTTAACATGATTTGGAGCTTGTTTTTGAAAAGTGTTTATTTCTGTATTTCAACATGATTTAGAGCTTGTTTTTGGAAAAGTGTATATTTCTGTATTTCAATGTTGCAACTTGCTGAAAACCGTCCACAGTGTTACTATCATCCTGATTAAACAGTACTGAAATAAAATTAACTTACAGAGTGCATCAAACATGATTTAGAGCTTGTTTATGGAAAAGTGTTTATTTCTGTTTTTCAACATGATTTAGAGCTTGTTTTTGGAAAAGTGTTTATTTCCGTATTCCAATGTTGCAACTTGATGAAAACTGTCCACAGTGTTCCTATCATCCTGATTAAACAGTACTGAAATAAAATTAACTTACAGAGTGCATCAAACATGATTTAGAGATTGTTTATTGAAAAGTGTTTATTTCTGTATTTCAAAATAATTTGGAGCTTGTTTTTGAAAAGTGCTTATTTCTGTATTTCAACATGATTTGGAGCTTGTTTTTGAAAAGTGTTTATTTCTGTTTTTCAACATGATTTAGAGCTTGTTTTTGGAAAAGTGTTTATTTCTGTATTCCAATGTTGCAACTTGCTGAAAACCGTCCACAGTGTTACTATCATCCTGATTAAACATACTGAAATAAAATTAATTTACAGAGTGCGTCAAACATGATTTAGAGCTTGTTTATGGAACAGTGTTTATTTCTGTATTTCAACATGATTTGGAGCTTGTTTTTGAAAAGTGTTTATTTCTGTTTTTCAACATGATTTAGAGCTTGTTTTTGGAAAAGTGTTTATTTCTTTATTCCAATGTTGCAAATTGATGAAAACTGTCCACAGTGTTCCTATCATCCTGATTAAACAGTACTGAAATAAAATTAACTTACAGAGTGCATCAAACATGATTTAGAGCTTGTTTATGGAAAAGTGTTTATTTCTGTATTTCAACATGATTTGGAGCTTGTTTTTGAAAAGTGCTTATTTCTGTATTTCAACATGATTTGGAGCTTGTTTTTGAAAAGTGTTTTTTCTGTATTTCAACATGATTTAGAGCTTGTTTTTGGAAAAGTGTATATTTCTGTATTTCAATGTTGCAACTTGCTGAAAACCGTCCACAGTGTTACTATCATCCTGATTAAACAGTACTGAAATAAAATTAACTTATAGAGTGCATCAAACATGATTTAGAGCTTGTTTATGGAAAAGTGTTTATTTCTGTATTTCAACATGATTTGGAGCTTGTATTTGAAAAGTGCTTATTTCGGTATTCCAACATGATTTGGAGTTTGTTTTTGAAAAGTGTTTTTTCTGTATTCCAATGTTGCAACTTGATGAAAACTGTCCAGTGTTCCTATCATCCTGATTAAACGGTACTGAAATACAATTAACTTACAGAGTGCATCAAACATGATTTAGAGCTTGTTTATGGAAAAGTGTTTATTTCTGTATTTCAACATGATTTTGAGCTTGTTTTTTAAAAGTGCTTATTTCTGTATTTTAACATGATTTGGAGCTTGTATTTGAAAAGTGTTTATTTCTGTTTTTCAACATGATTTAGAGCTTGTTTTTGGAAAAGTGTTTATTTCTGTATTCCAATGTTGCAACTTGCTGAAAACTGTCCACAGTGTTCCTATCATCCTGATCAAACAGTACTGAAATAAAATTAACTTACAGAGTGCATCAAACATGATTTAGAGCTTGTTTATGGAAAAGTGTTTATTTCTGTATTTCAACATGATTTGGAGCTTGTATTTGAAAAGTGCTTATTTCTGTATTCCAACATGATTTGGAGTTTGTTTTTGAAAAGTGTTTTTTCTGTATTCCAATGTTGCAACTTGATGAAAACTGTCCAGTGTTCCTATCATCCTGATTAAACAGTACTGAAATACAATTAACTTACAGAGTGCATCAAACATGATTTAGAGCTTGTTTATGGAAAAGTGTTTATTTCTGTATTTCAACATGATTTTGAGCTTGTTTTTTAAAAGTGTTTATTTCTGTTTTTCAACATGATTTAGAGCTTGTTTTTGGAAAAGTGTTTATTTCCGTATTCCAATGTTGCAACTTGATGAAAACTGTCCACAGTGTTCCTATCATCCTGATTAAACAGTACTGAAATAAAATTAGCTTACAGAGTGCATCAAACATGATTTAGAGCTTGTTTATGGAAAAGTGTTTATTTCTGTATTTCAACATGATTTGGAGCTTGTTTTTGAAAAGTGTTTATTTCTGTTTTTCAACATGATTTAGAGCTTGTTTTTGGAAAAGTGTTTATTTCTGTATTCCAATGTTGCAACTTGCTGAAAACTGTCCACAGTGTTCCTATCATCCTGATCAAACAGTACTGAAATAAAATTAACTTACAGAGTGCATCAAATATGATTTAGAGATTGTTTATTGAAAAGTGTTTATTTCTGTATTTCAACATGATTTGGAGCTTGTTTTTGAAAAGTGTTTATTTCTGTTTTTCAACATGATTTTGAACTTGTATTTGGAAAAGTGTTTGTTTCTGTATTCCAATGTTGCAACTTGATGAAAACTGTCCACAGTGTTCCTATCATCCTGATTAAACAGTACTGAAATAAAATTAACTTACAGAGTGCATCAAACATGATTTAGAGCTTGTTTATGGAAAAGTGTTTATTTCTGAATTTCAACATGATTTGGAGCTTGATTTTGAAAAGTGCTTTTTTCTGTATTTTAACATGATTTGGAGCTTGTTTTTGAAAAGTGTTTATTTCTGTATTCCAATGTTGCAACTTGATGAAAAGTGTCCACAGTGTTCCTCTCATCCTGATTAAACAGTACTGAAATAAAATTAACTTACAGAGTGCATCAAACATGATTTAGAGCTTGTTTATGGAAAAGTGTTTATTTCTGTATTTCAACCTGATTTGGAGCTTGTTTTTGAAAAGTGTTTATTTCTGTTTTTCAACATGATTTAGAGCTTGTTTTTGGAAAAGTGTTTATTTCTGTATTCCAATGTTGCAACTTGCTGAAAACCGTCCACAGTATTACTATCATCCTGATTAAACAGTACTGAAATAAAATTAACTTACAGAGTGCATCAAACATGATTTAGAGCTTGTTTATGGAAAAGTGTTTATTTCTGTTTTTCAACATGATTTAGAGCTTGTTTTTGGAAAAGTGTTTATTTCTGTATTCCAATGTTGCAACTTGCTGAAAACTGTCCACAGTGTTCCTATCATCCTGATTAAACAGTACTGAAATAAAATTAACTTATAGAGTGCATCAAACATGATTTAGAGCTTGTTTATGGAAAAGTGTTTATTTCTGTATTTCAACATGATTTGGAGCTTGTATTTGAAAAGTGCTTATTTCTGTATTCCAACATGATTTGGAGTTTGTTTTTGAAAAGTGTTTTTTCTGTATTCCAATGTTGCAACTTGATGAAAACTGTCCAGTGTTCCTATCATCCTGATTAAACAGTACTGAAATACAATTAACTTACAGAGTGCATCAAACATGATTTAGAGCTTGTTTATGGAAAAGTGTTTATTTCTGTATTTCAACATGATTTTGAGCTTGTTTTTTAAAAGTGTTTATTTCTGTTTTTCAACATGATTTAGAGCTTGTTTTTGGAAAAGTGTTTATTTCCGTATTCCAATGTTGCAACTTGATGAAAACTGTCCACAGTGTTCCTATCATCCTGATTAAACAGTACTGAAATAAAATTAGCTTACAGAGTGCATCAAACATGATTTAGAGCTTGTTTATGGAAAAGTGTTTATTTCTGTATTTCAACATGATTTGGAGCTTGTTTTTGAAAAGTGTTTATTTCTGTTTTTCAACATGATTTAGAGCTTGTTTTTGGAAAAGTGTTTATTTCTGTATTCCAATGTTGCAACTTGCTGAAAACTGTCCACAGTGTTCCTATCATCCTGATCAAACAGTACTGAAATAAAATTAACTTACAGAGTGCATCAAATATGATTTAGAGATTGTTTATTGAAAAGTGTTTATTTCTGTATTTCAACATGATTTGGAGCTTGTTTTTGAAAAGTGTTTATTTCTGTTTTTCAACATGATTTTGAACTTGTATTTGGAAAAGTGTTTGTTTCTGTATTCCAATGTTGCAACTTGATGAAAACTGTCCACAGTGTTCCTATCATCCTGATTAAACAGTACTGAAATAAAATTAACTTACAGAGTGCATCAAACATGATTTAGAGCTTGTTTATGGAAAAGTGTTTATTTCTGAATTTCAACATGATTTGGAGCTTGATTTTGAAAAGTGCTTTTTTCTGTATTTTAACATGATTTGGAGCTTGTTTTTGAAAAGTGTTTATTTCTGTATTCCAATGTTGCAACTTGATGAAAAGTGTCCACAGTGTTCCTCTCATCCTGATTAAACAGTACTGAAATAAAATTAACTTACAGAGTGCATCAAACATGATTTAGAGCTTGTTTATGGAAAAGTGTTTATTTCTGTATTTCAACCTGATTTGGAGCTTGTTTTTGAAAAGTGTTTATTTCTGTTTTTCAACATGATTTAGAGCTTGTTTTTGGAAAAGTGTTTATTTCTGTATTCCAATGTTGCAACTTGCTGAAAACTGTCCACAGTGTTCCTATCATCCTGATTAAACAGTACTGAAATAAAATTAACTTATAGAGTGCATCAAACATGATTTAGAGCTTGTTTATGGAAAAGTGTTTATTTCTGTATTTCAACATGATTTGGAGCTTGTATTTGAAAAGTGCTTATTTCTGTATTCCAACATGATTTGGAGTTTGTTTTTGAAAAGTGTTTTTTCTGTATTCCAATGTTGCAACTTGATGAAAACTGTCCAGTGTTCCTATCATCCTGATTAAACGGTACTGAAATACAATTAACTTACAGAGTGCATCAAACATGATTTAGAGCTTGTTTATGGAAAAGTGTTTATTTCTGTATTTCAACATGATTTTGAGCTTGTTTTTTAAAAGTGCTTATTTCTGTATTTTAACATGATTTGGAGCTTGTATTTGAAAAGTGTTTATTTCTGTTTTTCAACATGATTTAGAGCTTGTTTTTGGAAAAGTGTTTATTTCTGTATTCCAATGTTGCAACTTGCTGAAAACTGTCCACAGTGTTCCTATCATCCTGATCAAACAGTACTGAAATAAAATTAACTTACAGAGTGCATCAAACATGATTTAGAGCTTGTTTATGGAAAAGTGTTTATTTCTGTATTTCAACATGATTTGGAGCTTGTATTTGAAAAGTGCTTATTTCTGTATTCCAACATGATTTGGAGTTTGTTTTTGAAAAGTGTTTTTTCTGTATTCCAATGTTGCAACTTGATGAAAACTGTCCAGTGTTCCTATCATCCTGATTAAACAGTACTGAAATACAATTAACTTACAGAGTGCATCAAACATGATTTAGAGCTTGTTTATGGAAAAGTGTTTATTTCTGTATTTCAACATGATTTTGAGCTTGTTTTTTAAAAGTGTTTATTTCTGTTTTTCAACATGATTTAGAGCTTGTTTTTGGAAAAGTGTTTATTTCCGTATTCCAATGTTGCAACTTGATGAAAACTGTCCACAGTGTTCCTATCATCCTGATTAAACAGTACTGAAATAAAATTAGCTTACAGAGTGCATCAAACATGATTTAGAGCTTGTTTATGGAAAAGTGTTTATTTCTGTATTTCAACATGATTTGGAGCTTGTTTTTGAAAAGTGTTTATTTCTGTTTTTCAACATGATTTAGAGCTTGTTTTTGGAAAAGTGTTTATTTCTGTATTCCAATGTTGCAACTTGCTGAAAACTGTCCACAGTGTTCCTATCATCCTGATCAAACAGTACTGAAATAAAATTAACTTACAGAGTGCATCAAATATGATTTAGAGATTGTTTATTGAAAAGTGTTTATTTCTGTATTTCAACATGATTTGGAGCTTGTTTTTGAAAAGTGTTTATTTCTGTTTTTCAACATGATTTTGAACTTGTATTTGGAAAAGTGTTTGTTTCTGTATTCCAATGTTGCAACTTGATGAAAACTGTCCACAGTGTTCCTATCATCCTGATTAAACAGTACTGAAATAAAATTAACTTACAGAGTGCATCAAACATGATTTAGAGCTTGTTTATGGAAAAGTGTTTATTTCTGAATTTCAACATGATTTGGAGCTTGATTTTGAAAAGTGCTTTTTTCTGTATTTTAACATGATTTGGAGCTTGTTTTTGAAAAGTGTTTATTTCTGTATTCCAATGTTGCAACTTGATGAAAAGTGTCCACAGTGTTCCTCTCATCCTGATTAAACAGTACTGAAATAAAATTAACTTACAGAGTGCATCAAACATGATTTAGAGCTTGTTTATGGAAAAGTGTTTATTTCTGTATTTCAACCTGATTTGGAGCTTGTTTTTGAAAAGTGTTTATTTCTGTTTTTCAACATGATTTAGAGCTTGTTTTTGGAAAAGTGTTTATTTCTGTATTCCAATGTTGCAACTTGCTGAAAACCGTCCACAGTATTACTATCATCCTGATTAAACAGTACTGAAATAAAATTAACTTACAGAGTGCATCAAACATGATTTAGAGCTTGTTTATGGAAAAGTGTTTATTTCTGTTTTTCAACATGATTTAGAGCTTGTTTTTGGAAAAGTGTTTATTTCTGTATTCCAATGTTGCAACTTGATGAAAACTGTCCACAGTGTTCCTATCATCCTGATTAAACAGTACTGAAATAAAATTAACTTATAGAGTGCATCAAACATGATTTAGAGCTTGTTTATGGAAAAGTGTTTATTTCTGTATTTTAACATGATTTGGAGCTTGTTTTTGAAAAGTGCTTATTTCTGTATTTCAACATGATTTGGAGCTTGTTTTTGAAAAGTGTTTTTTCTGTATTTCAACATGATTTAGAGCTTGTTTTTGGAAAAGTGTTTATTTCTGTATTCCAATGTTGCAACTTGATGAAAACTGTCCACAGTGTTCCTATCATCCTGATTAATCAGTACTGAAATAAAATTAACTTACAGAGTGCATCAAACATGCTTTAGAGCTTGTTTTTGGAAAAGTGTTTATTTCTGTATTTCAACATGATTTGGACCTTGATTTTGAAAAGTGCTTTTTTCTGTATTTTAACATGATTTGGAGCTTGTTTTTGAAAAGTGCTTATTTCTGTATTTCAACATGATTTGGAGCTTGTTTTTTAAAAGTGCTTATTTCTGTATTTTAACATGATTTGGAGCTTGTTTTTGAAAAGTGTTTATTTCTGTTTTTCAACATGATTTAGAGCTTGTTTTTGGAAAAGTGTTTATTTCTGTATTCCAATGTTGCAACTTGATGAAAACTGTCCACAGTGTTCCTATCATCCTGATTAAACAGTACTGAAATAAAATTAACTTACAGAGTGCATCAAACATGATTTAGAGCTTGTTTATGGAAAAGTGTTTATTTCTGTATTTCAACATGATTTGGAGCTTGTTTTTGAAAAGTGCTTATTTCTGTATTTTAACATGATTTGGAGCTTGTTTTTGAAAAGTGTTTATTTCTGTTTTTCAACATGATTTAGAGCTTGTTTTTGGAAAAGTGTTTATTTCTGTATTCCAATGTTGCAACTTGCTGAAAACTGTCCACAGTGTTCCTATCATCCTGATCAAACAGTACTGAAATAAAATTAACTTACAGAGTGCATCAAATATGATTTAGAGATTGTTTATTGAAAAGTGTTTATTTCTGTATTTCAACATGATTTGGAGCTTGTTTTTGAAAAGTGTTTATTTCTGTTTTTCAACATGATTTGAACTTGTATTTGGAAAAGTGTTTGTTTCTGTATTCCAATGTTGCAACTTGATGAAAACTGTCCACTGTGTTCCTATCATCCTGATTAAACAGTACTGAAATAAAATTAACTTACAGAGTGCATCAAACATGATTTAGAGCTTGTTTATGGAAAAGTGTTTATTTCTGTATTTCAACCTGATTTGGAGCTTGTTTTTGAAAAGTGTTTATTTCTGTTTTTCAACATGATTTAGAGCTTGTTTTTGGAAAAGTGTTTATTTCTTTATTCCAATGTTGCAACTTGCTGAAAACCGTCCACAGTGTTACTATCATCCTGATTAAACAGTACTGAAATAAAATTAACTTACAGAGTGCATCAAACATGATTTAGAGATTGTTTATGGAAAAGTGTTTATTTCTGTATTTCAACATGATTTGGAGCTTGTTTTTGAAAAGTGCTTATTTCTGTATTTCAACATGATTTGGAGCTTGTTTTTGAAAAGTGTTTATTTCTGTTTTTCAACATGATTTAGAGCTTGTTTTTGGAAAAGTGTTTATTTCTTTATTCCAATGTTGCAACTTGCTGAAAACCGTCCACAGTATTACTATCATCCTGATTAAACAGTACTGAAATAAAATTAACTTACAGAGTGCATCAAACATGATTTAGAGCTTGTTTATGGAAAAGTGTTTATTTCTGTTTTTCAACATGATTTAGAGCTTGTTTTTGGAAAAGTGTTTATTTCTGTATTCCAATGTTGCAACTTGATGAAAACTGTCCACAGTGTTCCTATCATCCTGATTAAACAGTACTGAAATAAAATCAACTTATAGAGTGCATCAAACATGATTTAGAGCTTGTTTATGGAAAAGTGTTTATTTCTGTATTTCAACATGATTTGGAGCTTGTTTTTGAAAAGTGCTTATTTCTGTATTTCAACATGATTTGGAGCTTGTTTTTGAAAAGTGTTTTTTCTGTATTTCAACATGATTTAGAGCTTGTTTTTGGAAAAGTGTTTATTTCTGTATTCCAATGTTGCAACTTGCTGAAAACCGTCCACAGTATTACTATCATCCTGATTAAACAGTACTGAAATAAAATTAACTTACAGAGTGCATCAAACATGATTTAGAGCTTGTTTATGGAAAAGTGTTTATTTCTGTATTTCAACATGATTTGGAGCTTGTTTTTGAAAAGTGCTTATTTCTGTATTTTAACATGATTTGGAGCTTGTTTTTGAAAAGTGTTTATTTCTGTTTTTCAACATGATTTAGAGCTTGTTTTTGGAAAATGTTTATTTCTGTATTCCAATGTTGCAACTTGCTGAAAACTGTCCACAGTGTTCCTATCATCCTGATCAAACAGTACTGAAATAAAATTAACTTACAGAGTGCATCAAATATGATTTAGAGATTGTTTATTGAAAAGTGTTTATTTCTGTATTTCAACATGATTTGGAGCTTGTTTTTGAAAAGTGTTTATTTCTGTTTTTCAACATGATTTGAACTTGTATTTGGAAAAGTGTTTGTTTCTGTATTCCAATGTTGCAACTTGATGAAAACTGTCCACTGTGTTCCTATCATCCTGATTAAACAGTACTGAAATAAAATTAACTTACAGAGTGCATCAAACATGATTTAGAGCTTGTTTATGGAAAAGTGTTTATTTCTGTATTTCAACCTGATTTGGAGCTTGTTTTTGAAAAGTGTTTATTTCTGTTTTTCAACATGATTTAGAGCTTGTTTTTGGAAAAGTGTTTATTTCTGTATTCCAATGTTGCAACTTGCTGAAAACCGTCCACAGTATTACTATCATCCTGATTAAACAGTACTGAAATAAAATTAACTTACAGAGTGCATCAAACATGATTTAGAGCTTGTTTATGGAAAAGTGTTTATTTCTGTTTTTCAACATGATTTAGAGCTCGTTTTTGGAAAAGTGTTTATTTCTGTATTCCAATGTTGCAACTTGATGAAAACTGTCCACAGTGTTCCTATCATCCTGATTAAACAGTACTGAAATAAAATTAACTTATAGAGTGCATCAAACATGATTTAGAGCTTGTTTATGGAAAAGTGTTTATTTCTGTATTTTAACATGATTTGGAGCTTGTTTTTGAAAAGTGCTTATTTCTGTATTTCAACATGATTTGGAGCTTGTTTTTGAAAAGTGTTTTTTCTGTATTTCAACATGATTTATAGCTTGTTTTTGGAAAAGTGTTTATTTCTGTATTCCAATGTTGCAACTTGATGAAAACTGTCCACAGTGTTCCTATCATCCTGATTAAACAGTACTGAAATAAAATTAACTTACAGAGTGCATCAAACATGCTTTAGAGCTTGTTTATGGAAAAGTGTTTATTTCTGTATTTCAACATGATTTGGAGCTTGATTTTGAAAAGTGCTTTTTTCTGTATTTTAACATGATTTGGAGCTTGTTTTTGAAAAGTGTTTAATTCTGTATTCCAATGTTGCAACTTGATGAAAACTGTCCACAGTGTTCCTATCATCCTGATTAAACAGTACTGAAATAAAATTAACTTACAGAGTGCATCAAACATGATTTAGAGCTTGTTAATGGAAAAGTGTTTATTTCTGTATTTCAACATGATTTGGAGCTTGTTTTTTAAAAGTGCTTATTTCTGTATTTTAACATGATTTGGAGCTTGTTTTTGAAAAGTGTTTATTTCTGTTTTTCAACATGATTTAGAGCTTGTTTTTGGAAAAGTGTTTATTTCTGTATTCCAATGTTGCAACTTGATGAAAACTGTCCACAGTGTTCCTATCATCCTGATTAAACAGTACTGAAATAAAATTAACTTACAGAGTGCATCAAACATGATTTAGAGCTTGTTTATGGAAAAGTGTTTATTTCTGTATTTCAACATGATTTGGAGCTTGTTTTTGAAAAGTGCTTATTTCTGTATTTTAACATGATTTGGAGCTTGTTTTTGAAAAGTGTTTATTTCTGTTTTTCAACATGATTTAGAGCTTTTTTTTGGAAAAGTGTTTATTTCTGTATTCCAATGTTGCAATTTGCTGAAAACTGTCCACAGTGTTCCTATCATCCTGATCAAACAGTACTGAAATAAAATTAACTTACAGAGTGCATCAAATATGATTTAGAGATTGTTTATGGAAAAGTGTTTATTTCTGTTTTTCAACATGATTTAGAGCTTGTTTTTGGAAAAGTGTTTATTTCTGTATTCCAATGTTGCAACTTGATGAAAACTGTCCACAGTGTTCCTATCATCCTGATTAAACAGTCCTGAAATAAAATTAACTTATAGAGTGCATCAAACATGATTTAGAGCTTGTTTATGGAAAAGTGTTTATTTCTGTATTTCAACATGATTTGGAGCTTGTTTTTGAAAAGTGCTTATTTCTGTATTTCAACATGATTTGGAGCTTGTTTTTGAAAAGTGTTTTTTCTGTATTTCAACATGATTTAGAGCTTGTTTTTGGAAAAGTGTTTATTTCTGTATTCCAATGTTGCAACTTGATGAAAACTGTCCACAGTGTTCCTATCATCCTGATTAAACAGTACTGAAATAAAATTAACTTACAGAGTGCATCAAACATGATTTAGAGCTTGTTTATGGAAAAGTGTTTATTTCTGTATTTCAACATGATTTGGAGCTTGATTTTGAAAAATGCTTTTTTCTGTATTTTAACATGATTTGGAGCTTGTTTTTGAAAAGTGTTTAATTCTGTATTTCAATGTTGCAACTTGCTGAAAACTGTCCACAGTGTTTCTATAATCCTGATTAAACAGTACTGAAATAAAATTAACTTACAAAGAGCATGAAACATGATTTAGAGCTTGTTTATGGAAAAGTGTTTATTTCTGTATTTCAACCTGATTTGGAGCTTGTTTTTGAAAAGTGTTTATTTCTTTTTTTCAAAATGATTTAGAGCTTGTTTTTGGAAAAGTGTTTGTTTCTGTATTCCAATGTTGCAACTTGCTGAAAACCGTCCACAGTGTTACTATCATCCTGATTAAACAGTACTGAAATAAAATTAACTTACAGAGTGCGTCAAACATGATTTAGAGCTTGTTTATGGAACAGTGTTTATTTCTGTATTTCAACATGATTTGGAGCTTGTTTTTGAAAAGTGCTTATTTCTGTATTTCAACATGATTTGGAGCTTGTTTTTGAAAAGTGTTTATTTCTGTATTCCAATGTTGCAACTTGATGAAAACTGTCCACAGTGTTCCTATCATCCTGATTAAACAGTACTGAAATAAAATTAACTTACAGAGTGCATCAAACATGATTTAGAGCTTGTTTATGGAAAAGTGTTTATTTCTGTATTTCAACCTGATTTGGAGCTTGTTTTTGAAAAGTGTTTATTTCTGTTTTTCAAAATGATTTAGAGCTTGTTTTTGGAAAAGTGTTTATTTCTGTATTCCAATGTTGCAACTTGCTGAAAACCGTCCACAGTGTTACTATCATCCTGATTAAACAGTAATGAAATAAAATTAACTTACAGAGTGCGTCAAACATGATTTAGAGCTTGTTTATGGAACAGTGTTTATTTCTGTATTTCAACATGATTTGGAGCTTGTTTTTGAAAAGTGCTTATTTCTGTATTTCAACATGATTTGGAGCTTGTTTTTGAAAAGTGTTTATTTCTGTTTTTCAACATGATTTAGAGCTTGTTTTTGGAAAAGTGTTTATTTCTGTATTCCAATGTTGCAACTTGATGAAAACTGTCCACAGTGTTCCTATCATCCTGATTAAACAGTACTGAAATAAAATTAACTTACAGAGTGCGTCAAACATGATTTAGAGCTTGATTTTGACATGTGTTTATTTCTGTTGTTCAACATGATTTAGAGCTTGTTTTTGGAAAAGTGTTTATTTCTGTATTTCAATGTTGCAACTTCATGAAAACTGTCCACAGCATTCCTATCATCCTGATTAAACAGTACTGAAATAAAATTAACTTATAGAGTGCATCAAACATGATTTAGAGATTGTTTATGGAAAAGTGTTTATTTCTGTATTTCAACATGATTTGGAGCTTGTTTTTGAAAAGTGCTTATTTCTGTATTTCAACATGATTTGGAGCTTGTTTTTGAAAAGTGTTTTTTCTGTATTTCAACATGATTTAGAGCTTGTTTTTGGAAAAGTGTTTATTTCTGTATTTCAATGTTGCAACTTGCTGAAAACTGTCCACAGTGTTCCTATCATCCTGATTAAACAGTACTGAAATAAAATTAACTTACAAAGAGCATCAAACATGATTTAGACCTTGTTTATGGAAAAGTGTTTATTTCTGTATTTCAACATGATTTGGAGCTTGTTTTTGAAAAGTGCTTATTTCTGTATTTCAACATGATTTGGAGCTTGTTTTTGAAAAGTGTTTATTTCTGTTTTTCAACCTGATTTAGAGCTTGTTTTTGGAAAAGTGTTTATTTCTGTATTCCAATGTTGCAACTTGATGAAAACTGTCCACAGTGTTCCTATCATCCTGATTAAACAGTACTGAAATAAAATTAACTTACAGAGTGCATCAAACATGATTTAGAGCTTGTTTATGGAAAAGTGTTTATTTCTGTATTTCAACATGATTTGGAGCTTGTTTTTGGAAAAGTGTTTATTTCTGTATTCCAATGTTGCAACTTGATGAAAACTGTCCACAGTGTTCCTATCATCCTGATTAAACAGTACTGAAATAAAATTAACTTACAGAGTGCGTCAAACATGATTTAGAGCTTGATTTTGACATGTGTTTATTTCTGTTGTTCAACATGATTTAGAGCTTGTTTTTGGAAAAGTGTTTATTTCTGTATTTCAATGTTGCAACTTCATGAAAACTGTCCACAGCATTCCTATCATCCTGATTAAACAGTACTGAAATAAAATTAACTTATAGAGTGCATCAAACATGATTTAGAGATTGTTTATGGAAAAGTGTTTATTTCTGTATTTCAACATGATTTGGAGCTTGTTTTTGAAAAGTGCTTATTTCTGTATTTCAACATGATTTGGAGCTTGTTTTTGAAAAGTGTTTTTTCTGTATTTCAACATGATTTAGAGCTTGTTTTTGGAAAAGTGTTTATTTCTGTATTTCAATGTTGCAACTTGCTGAAAACTGTCCACAGTGTTCCTATCATCCTGATTAAACAGTACTGAAATAAAATTAACTTACAAAGAGCATCAAACATGATTTAGACCTTGTTTATGGAAAAGTGTTTATTTCTGTATTTCAACATGATTTGGAGCTTGTTTTTGAAAAGTGTTTATTTCTGTATTTTAACATGATTTGGAGCTTGTTTTTGAAAAGTGTTTATTTCTGTATTCCAATGTTGCAACTTGATGAAAACTGTCCACAGTGTTCCTATCATCCTGATTAAACAGTACTGAAATAAAATTAACTTACAGAGTGCATCAAACATGATTTAGAGCTTGTTTATGGAAAAGTGTTTATTTCTGTATTTCAACATGATTTGGAGCTTGTTTTTTAAAAGTGCTTATTTCTGTATTTCAACATGATTTGGAGCTTGTTTTAGAAAAGTGTTTATTTCTGTTTTTCAACATGATTTAGAGCTTGTTTTTGGATAAGTGTTTATTTCTGTATTCCAATGTTGCAACTTGATGAAAACTGTCCACAATGTTCCTATCATCCTGTCACGATCGTTCTCCTCCTCTTCTTCTGAAGAGGAGAAGCATGGGTCGGACCAATACGCGTCAAGGTATGCAGTCATAATGAATTTATTTAAATGAAATACGAACACTTAATACAAACTATACAAAATAACAAAACGACCGTGAAGCTACAAACGTTGTGCATAGACAGACAGGCTACAAACGTTCTGACATAGACAATTACCCACAATTAATGAGAGCCTATGGCTACCCTAAATAAGGCTCCCAATCAGAGACAACCGACATCAGCTGTCTCTAATTGGGAACTCATTCAGGTAACCATAGACTCTTCTAGATCACTCACCAACATAGACAACGCTAGACCTCTACACAAAACCATATTTTACACCCCATAACCCCTTTACCAAATAAACATCCAAAACCAACAAAACATAAACATTACCCATGTCACACCCTGACCTAACTAAAATAATCAAGAAAACAAAGAATAATAAGGCCAGGGCGTGACATAACCCCCCCCTTGAGGCGCGAACTCCGGGCGCACCATACACAGTCTAGGGGAGGGTCTGGGTGGGCTCCCCTCCACGGTGGCGGCTCCGGCTCTGGTCGTAGTCCCCACGTCACCACAGTACCTAACCACCTCCTAGGCCTCCTCCAAACGACCCCCCTCCACATTAACCCCATTGCATTAAGGGGGAGTTCCGGACTAAGGGACAGCTCCGAACTAAGGACCAGTACCAGGGTAAGAGGCAGTACCAGGGTCAGGGGCAGTACCAGGATAAGGGGCAGTACCAGGGTAAGGGGCAGCACCAGGGTAAGGGGCAGCACCAGGGGAAGGGGCAGCTCCAGGGTAAGGGGCAGCTCCGGACTGAGGAATGGCAGCTCCGGACTGAGGGACTGCAGCTCCGGACTGAGGGACTGCAGCTCCGGACTGAGGGACGGCCCATGGCTGGCTGACAGATCTGGCTGCTCATGGCTGGCTAACGGATCTGGCTGCTCATGGCTGGCTAACTGATCTGGCTGCTCATGGCTGGCTGACGGATCTGGCTGCTCATGGCTGGCTGACGGATCTGGCTGCTCATGGCTAGCTGACGGATCTGGCTGCTCATGGCTAGCTGACGGATCTGGCTGCTCATGGCTAGCTGACGGATCTGGCTGCTCATGGCTAGCTGACGGATCTGGCTGCTCATGGCTAGCTGACGGATCTGGCTGCTCATGGCTAGCTGACGGATCTGGCTGCTCATGGCTAGCTGACGGATCTGGCTGCTCATGGCTAGCTGACGGATCTGGCTGCTCATGGCTAGCTGACGGATCTGGCTGCTCATGGCTAGCTGACGGATCTGGCTGCTCATGGCTAGCTGACGGATCTGGCTGCTCATGGCTAGCTGATGGATCTGGCTGCTCATGGCTAGCTGACGGATCTGGCTGCTCATGGCTAGCTGACGGATCTGGCTGCTCATGGCTGGCTGACTGATCTGGCTGTTCCTGTCTGGTTGGCGGCTCTGGCAGATCCTGTCTGGTTGGCGGCTCTGGCAGATCCTGTCTGGTTGGCGGCTCTGGCAGATCCTGTCTGACGGACGGCTCTAGCGGCTCCTGTCTGGCTGGCGGCTCTAGCGGCTCCTGTCTGGCGGACGGCTCAGTGGGCTCATGGCAGACGGGCGGCTTTGCAGGCTCATGGCAGACGGGCGGCTTTGCAGGCTCATTGCAGACGGATGGCTCAGATGGCGCTGGGGAGACGGATGGCTCAGATGGCGCTGGGGAGACGGATGGCTCAGATGGCGCTGGGGAGACGAGCAGTTCAGTCAACGCTGTGCAGACGGCAGACTCCTGCCGGCTGAGGCGCACTGTAGGCCTGGTGCGTGGTGCCGGGACTGGTGGCACCGGGCTGGGGACACGCATCTCAGGGCTAGTGCGGGGAGCAGCAACAGGACGCACAGGACTCTGGGGACACACAGGAGGCTTGGTGCGTGGTTTAGACACTGGTGGTAAAGGGCTGGAGACACGCACCATATAGCTAGTGCGTGGAGGAGGCACTGGTGGTACTGGGTTGGGGCGGGGAGGTGGCGCCGGAAATACCGGACCGTGCAGGCGTACTGGCTCCCTTGAACGCCGAGCCTGCCCAACCTTACCTGGTTGTATGCTCCCCGTCGCCTGACCAGTGCGGGGAGGTGGAATAACCCGCATCGGCCTATGTAGGCGAACCGGGGACACCATGCGTAAGGCTGGTGCCATGTACGCCGGCCCGAGGAGACGCACTGGTGACCAGATGCGTTGGGCCGGCTTCATGACATACGGCTCAACGCTCAGTCTAGCCCGGCCGATACGTGGAGCTGAAATGTACCGAACCGGGCTATGCACGCGTACAGGAGACACCGTGCGCTCTACTGCGTAACACGGTGTCTGCCCGTACTCTCGCTCTCCACGGTAAGTACAGGGAGTAGGCGCAGGTTTCCTACCTGACTTCGCCACACTCCCTTTAAGGCCCCCCCCAAGAAATTTTTGGGTTGTACTCACGGGCTTCCAGCCTTGTCTCCGTGCTGCCTCCTCATATCGCCTCCTCTCGGCTTTCGCTGCCTCCAGCTCTTCACGAGGGAGGCGATATTCTCCAGGTTGATCCCACGGCCCCTTACCATCCAGTATCTCCTCCCATGTCCAGAAATCCTTTGTGGGTAGGTCCTGTTGCCGCCTTCCATGCCGCTTGGTCCTATGGTGGGTAATTCTGTCACGATCGTTCTCCTCCTCTTCTTCTGAAGAGGAGAAGCATGGGTCGGACCAATACGCGTCAAGGTATGCAGTCATAATGAATTTATTTAAATGAAATACGAACACTTAATACAAACTATACAAAATAACAAAACGACCGTGAAGCTACAAACGTTGTGCATAGACAGACAGGCTACAAACGTTCTGACATAGACAATTACCCACAATTAATGAGAGCCTATGGCTACCCTAAATAAGGCTCCCAATCAGAGACAACCGACATCAGCTGTCTCTAATTGGGAACTCATTCAGGTAACCATAGACTCTTCTAGATCACTCACCAACATAGACAACGCTAGACCTCTACACAAAACCATATTTTACACCCCATAACCCCTTTACCAAATAAACATCCAAAACCAACAAAACATAAACATTACCCATGTCACACCCTGACCTAACTAAAATAATCAAGAAAACAAAGAATAATAAGGCCAGGGCGTGACACATCCTGATTAAACAGTACTGAAATAAAATTAACTTACAGAGTGCATCAAACATGATTTGGAGCTTGTTTATGGAAAAGTGTTTATTTCTGTATTTCAACCTGATTTGGAGCTTGTTTTTGAAAAGTGTTTATTTCTGTTTTTCAACATGATTTAGAGCTTGATTTTGGAAAAGTGTTTATTTCTGTATTCCAATGTTGCAACTTACTGAAAACCGTCCACAGTGTTACTATCATCCTGATTAAACAGTACTGAAATAAAATTAACTTACAGAGTGCGTCAAACATGATTTAGAGCTTGTTTATGGAACAGTGTTTATTTCTGTATTTCAACATGATTTGGAGCTTGTTTTTGAAAAGTGCTTATTTCTGTATTTCAACATGATTTGGAGCTTGTTTTTGAAAAGTGTTTTTTCTGTATTTCAACATGATTTAGAGCTTGTTTTTGGAAAAGTGTATATTTCTGTATTTCAATGTTGCAACTTGCTGAAAACCGTCCACAGTGTTCCTATCATCCTGATTAAACAGTACTGAAATAAAATTAACTTACAGAGTGCATCAAACATGATTTAGAGCTTGTTTATGGAAAAGTGTTTATTTCTGAATTTCAACATGATTTGGAGCTCGTTTTTGAAAAGTGCTTATTTCTGTATTTCAACATGATTTGGAGCTTGTTTTTGAAAAGTGTTTATTTCTGTATTTCAACATGATTTAGAGCTTGTTTTTGGAAAAGTGTTTATTTCTGTATTCCAAAGTTGCAACTTGATGAAAACTGTCCACAGTGTTCCTATCATCCTGATTAAACAGTACTGAAATAAAATAAAATTACAGAGTGCATCAAACATGATTTAGAGCTTGTTTATGGAAAAGTATTTATTTCTGTATTTCAACCTGATTTGGAGCTTGTTTTTGAAAAGTGTTTATTTCTGTTTTTCAACAGATTTAGACCTTGTTTTTGGAAAAGTGTTTATTTCTGTATTCCAATGTTGCAACTTGCTGAAAACCGTCCACAGTGTTCCTATCATCCTGATTAAACAGTACTGAAATAAATTAACTTACAGAGTGCATCAAACATGATTTAGAGCTTGTTCATGGAAAAGTGTTTATTTCTGTATTTCAACCTGATTTGGAGCTTGTTTTTGAAAAGTGTTTATTTCTGTTTTTCAACATGATTTAGAGCTTGTTTTTGGAAAAGTGTTTATTTCTGTATTCCAATGTTGCAACTTGCTGAAAACCGTCCACAGTGTTCCTATCATCCTGATTAGACAGTACTGAAATAAAATTAACTTACAGAGTGCATCAAACATGATTTAGAGCTTGTTTATGGAAAAGTGTTTATTTCTGTATTTCAACATGATTTGGAGCTTGTTTTTGAAAAGTGCTTATTTCTGTATTTCAACATGATTTAGAGCTTGTTTTTGGAAAAGTGTTTATTTCTGTATTCCAATGTTGCAACTTGATGAAAACTGTCCACAGTGTTCCTATCATCCTGATTAAACAGTACTGAAATAAAATAAAATTACAGAGTGCATCAAACATGATTTAGAGCTTGTTTATGGAAAAGTGTTTATTTCTGTATTTCAACCTGATTTGGAGCTTGTTTTTGAAAAGTGTTTTTTTCTGTTTTTCAACAGATTTAGAGCTTGTTTTTGGAAAAGTGTTTATTTCTGTATTCCAATGTTGCAACTTGCTGAAAACCGTCCACAGTGTTCCTATCATCCTGATTAAACAGTACTGAAATAAAATTAACTTACAGAGTGCATCAAACATGATTTAGAGCTTGTTTATGGAAAAGTGTTTATTTCTGTATTTCAACATGATTTGGAGCTTGTTTTTGAAAAGTGTTTATTTCTGTATTTCAACATGATTTGGAGCTTGTTTTTGAAAAGTGTTTATTTCTGTATTTCAACATGATTTAGAGCTTGTTTTTGGAAAAGTGTTTATTTCTGTATTCCAATGTTGCAACTTGATGAAAACTGTCCACAGTGTTCCTATCATCCTGATTAAACAGTACTGAAATAAAATAAAATTACAGAGTGCATCAAACATGATTTAGAGCTTGTTTATGGAAAAGTGTTTATTTCTGTATTTCAACCTGATTTGGAGCTTGTTTTTGAAAAGTGTTTATTTCTGTTTTTCAACAGATTTAGAGCTTGTTTTTGGAAAAGTGATTATTTCTGTATTCCAATGTTGCAACTTGCTGAAAACCGTCCACAGTGTTCCTATCATCCTGATTAAACAGTACTGAAATAAAATTAACTTACAGAGTGCATCAAACATGATTTAGAGCTTGTTTATGGAAAAGTGTTTATTTCTGTATTTCAACATGATTTGGAGCTTGTTTTTGAAAAGTGTTTATTTCTGTATTTCAACATGATTTGGAGCTTGTTTTTGAAAAGTGTTTATTTCTGTATTTCAACATGATTTAGAGCTTGTTTTTGGAAAAGTGTTTATTTCTGTATTCCAATGTTGCAACTTGATGAAAACTGTCCACAGTGTTCCTATCATCCTGATTAAACAGTACTGAAATAAAATAAAATTACAGAGTGCATCAAACATGATTTAGAGCTTGTTTATGGAAAAGTGTTTATTTCTGTATTTCAACCTGATTTGGAGCTTGTTTTTGAAAAGTGTTTATTTCTGTTTTTCAACATGATTTGGAGCTTGTTTTTGAAAAGTGTTTATTTCTGTATTTCAACATGATTTGGAGCTTGTTTTTGAAAAGTGCTTATTTCTGTATTTCAACCTGATTTGGAGCTTGTTTTTGAAACGTGTTTATTTCTGTTTTTCAAAATGATTTAGAGCTTGTTTTTGGAAAAGTGTTTGTTTCTGTATTCCAATGTTGCAACTTGCTGAAAACCGTCCACAGTGTTACTATCATCCTGATTAAACAGTACTGAAATAAAATTAACTTACAGAGTGCGTCAAACATGATTTAGAGCTTGTTTATGGAACAGTGTTTATTTCTGTATTTCAACATGATTTGGAGCTTGTTTTTGAAAAGTGTTTATTTCTGTTTTTCAACATGATTTAGAGCTTGTTTTTGGAAAAGTGTTTATTTCTGTATTCCAATGTTGCAACTTGATGAAAACTGTCCACAGTGTTCCTATCATCCTGATTAAACAGTACTGAAATAAAATTAACTTACAGAGTGCGTCAAACATGATTTAGAGCTTGATTTTGACATGTGTTTATTTCTGTTGTTCAACATGATTTAGAGCTTGTTTTTGGAAAAGTGTTTATTTCTGTATTTCAATGTTGCAACTTCATGTAAACTGTCCACAGCATTCCTATCATCCTGATTAAACAGTACTGAAATAAAATTAACTTATAGAGTGCATCAAACATGATTTAGAGATTGTTTATGGAAAAGTGTTTATTTCTGTATTTCAACATGATTTGGAGCTTGTTTTTGAAAAGTGCTTATTTCTGTATTTCAACATGATTTGGAGCTTGTTTTAGAAAAGTGTTTTTTCTGTTTTTCAACATGATTTAGAGCTTGTTTTTGGATAAGTGTTTATTTCTGTATTCCAATGTTGCAACTTGATGAAAACTGTCCACAATGTTCCTATCATCCTGATTAAACAGTACTGAAATAAAATTAACTTACAGAGTGCATCAAACATGATTTAGAGCTTGTTTATGGAAAAGTGTTTATTTCTGTATTTCAACCTGATTTGGAGCTTGTTTTTGAAAAGTGTTTATTTCTGTTTTTCAACATGATTTAGAGCTTGTTTTTGGAAAAGTGTTTATTTCTGTATTCCAATGTTGCAACTTACTGAAAACCGTCCACAGTGTTACTATCATCCTGATTAAACAGTACTGAAATAAAATTAACTTACAGAGTGCGTCAAACATGATTTAGAGCTTGTTTATGGAACAGTGTTTATTTCTGTATTTCAACATGATTTGGAGCTTGTTTTTGAAAAGTGCTTATTTCTGTATTTCAACATGATTTGGAGCTTGTTTTTGAAAAGTGTTTATTTCTGTATTTCAACATGATTTAGAGCTTGTTTTTGGAAAAGTGTTTATTTCTGTATTCCAATGTTGCAACTTGATGAAAACTGTCCACAGTGTTCCTATCATCCTGATTAAACAGTACTGAAATAAAATAAAATTACAGAGTGCATCAAACATGATTTAGAGCTTGTTTATGGAAAAGTATTTATTTCTGTATTTCAACCTGATTTGGAGCTTGTTTTTGAAAAGTGTTTATTTCTGTTTTTCAACAGATTTAGACCTTGTTTTTGGAAAAGGGTTTATTTCTGTATTCCAATGTTGCAACTTGCTGAAAACCGTCCACAGTGTTCCTATCATCCTGATTAAACAGTACTGAAATAAATTAACTTACAGAGTGCATCAAACATGATTTAGAGCTTGTTCATGGAAAAGCGTTTATTTCTGTATTTCAACCTGATTTGGAGCTTGTTTTTGAAAAGTGTTTATTTCTGTTTTTCAACATGATTTAGAGCTTGTTTTTGGAAAAGTGTTTATTTCTGTATTCCAATCTTGCAACTTGCTGAAAACCGTCCACAGTGTTCCTATCATCCTGATTAGACAGTACTGAAATAAAATTAACTTACAGAGTGCATCAAACATGATTTAGAGCTTGTTTATGGAAAAGTGTTTATTTCTGTATTTCAACATGATTTGGAGCTTGTTTTTGAAAAGTGCTTATTTCTGTATTTCAACATGATTTAGAGCTTGTTTTTGGAAAAGTGTTTATTTCTGTATTCCAATGTTGCAACTTGATGAAAACTGTCCACAGTTTTCCTATCATCCTGATTAAACAGTACTGAAATAAAATAAAATTACAGAGTGCATCAAACATGATTTAGAGCTTGTTTATGGAAAAGTGTTTATTTCTGTATTTCAACCTGATTTGGAGCTTGTTTTTGAAAAGTGTTTATTTCTGTTTTTCAACAGATTTAGAGCTTGTTTTTGGAAAAGTGTTTATTTCTGTATTCCAATGTTGCAACTTGCTGAAAACCGTCCACAGTGTTCCTATCATCCTGATTAAACAGTACTGAAATAAAATTAACTTACAGAGTGCATCAAACATGATTTAGAGCTTGTTTATGGAAAAGTGTTTATTTCTGTATTTCAACATGATTTGGAGCTTGTTTTTGAAAAGTGTTTATTTCTGTATTTCAACATGATTTGGAGCTTGTTTTTGAAAAGTGTTTATTTCTGTATTTCAACATGATTTAGAGCTTGTTTTTGGAAAAGTGTTTATTTCTGTATTCCAATCTTGCAACTTGCTGAAAACCGTCCACAGTGTTCCTATCATCCTGATTAGACAGTACTGGAATAAAATTAACTTACAGAGTGCATCAAACATGATTTAGAGCTTGTTTATGGAAAAGTGTTTATTTCTGTATTTCAACATGATTTGGAGCTTGTTTTTGAAAAGTGCTTATTTCTGTATTTCAACATGATTTAGAGCTTGTTTTTGGAAAAGTGTTTATTTCTGTATTCCAATGTTGCAACTTGATGAAAACTGTCCACAGTGTTCCTATCATCCTGATTAAACAGTACTGAAATAAAATAAAATTACAGAGTGCATCAAACATGATTTAGAGCTTGTTTATGGAAAAGTGTTTATTTCTGTATTTCAACCTGATTTGGAGCTTGTTTTTGAAAAGTGTTTATTTCTGTTTTTCAACAGATTTAGAGCTTGTTTTTGGAAAAGTGTTTATTTCTGTATTCCAATGTTGCAACTTGCTGAAAACCGTCCACAGTGTTCCTATCATCCTGATTAAACAGTACTGAAATAAAATTAACTTACAGAGTGCATCAAACATGATTTAGAGCTTGTTTATGGAAAAGTGTTTATTTCTGTATTTCAACATGATTTGGAGCTTGTTTTTGAAAAGTGTTTATTTCTGTATTTCAACATGATTTGGAGCTTGTTTTTGAAAAGTGTTTATTTCTGTATTTCAACATGATTTAGAGCTTGTTTTTGGAAAAGTGTTTATTTCTGTACTCCAATGTTGCAACTTGATGAAAACTGTCCACAGTGTTCCTATCATCCTGATTAAACAGTACTGAAATAAAATAAAATTACAGAGTGCATCAAACATGATTTAGAGCTTGTTTATGGAAAAGTGTTTATTTCTGTATTTCAACATGATTTGGAGCTTGTTTTTGAAAAGTGTTTATTTCTGTTTTTCAACAGATTTAGAGCTTGTTTTTGGAAAAGTGTTTATTTCTGTATTCCAATGTTGCAACTTGCTGAAAACCGTCCACAGTGTTCCTATCATCCTGATTAAACAGTACTGAAATAAAATTAACTTACAGAGTGCATCAAACATGATTTAGAGCTTGTTTATGGAAAAGTGTTTATTTCTGTATTTCAACCTGATTTGGAGCTTGTTTTTGAAAAGTGTTTATTTCTGTATTTCAACATGATTTGGAGCTTGTTTTTGAAAAGTGCTTATTTCTGTATTTCAACATGATTTGGAGCTTGTTTTTGAAAAGTGTTTATTTCTGTTTTTCAACATGATTTAGAGCTTGTTTTTGGAAAAGTGTTTATTTTTGTATTCCAATGTTGCAACTTGATGAAAACTGTCCACAGTGTTCCTATCATCCTGATTAAACAGTACTGAAATAAAATTAACTTACAGAGTGCGTCAAACATGATTTAGAGCTTGATTTTGACATGTGTTTATTTCTGTTGTTCAACATGATTTAGAGCTTGTTTTTGGAAAAGTGTTTATTTCTGTATTTCAATGTTGCAACTTCATGAAAACTGTCCACAGCATTCCTATCATCCTGATTAAACAGTACTGAAATAAAATTAACTTATAGAGTGCATCAAACATGATTTAGAGATTGTTTATGGAAAAGTGTTTATTTCTGTATTTCAACATGATTTGGAGCTTGTTTTTGAAAAGTGCTTATTTCTGTATTTCAACATGATTTGGAGCTTGTTTTTGAAAAGTGTTTTTTCTGTATTTCAACATGATTTAGAGCTTGTTTTTGGAAAAGTGTTTATTTCTGTATTTCAATGTTGCAACTTGCTGAAAACTGTCCACAGTGTTCCTATCATCCTGATTAAACAGTACTGAAATAAAATTAACTTACAGAGTGCATCAAACATGATTTAGAGCTTGTTTATGGAAAAGTGTTTATTTCTGTATTTCAACATGATTTGGAGCTTGATTTTGAAAAGTTCTTATTTCTGTATTTTAACATGATTTGGAGCTTGTTTTTGAAATGTGTTTATTTCTGTATTCCAATGTTGCAACTTGATGAAAACTGTCCACAGTGTTCCTATCATCCTGATTAAACAGTACTGAAATAAAATTAACTTACAGAGTGCATCAAACATGATTTAGAGCTTGTTTATGGAAAAGTGTTAATTTCTGTATTTCAACATGATTTGGAGCTTGTTTTTTAAAAGTGCTTATTTCTGTATTTCAACATGATTTGGAGCTTGTTTTAGAAAAGTGTTTATTTCTGTTTTTCAACATGATTTAGAGCTTGTTTTTGGATAAGTGTTTATTTCTTTATTCCAATGTTGCAACTTGATTAAAACTGTCCACAATGTTCCTATCATCCTGATTAAACAGTACTGAAATAAAATTAACTTACAGAGTGCATCAAACATGATTTAGAGCTTGTTTATGGAAAAGTGTTTATTTCTGTATTTCAACCTGATTTGGAGCTTGTTTTTGAAAAGTGTTTATTTCTGTTTTTCAACATGATTTAGAGCTTGTTTTTGGAAAAGTGTTTATTTCTGTATTCCAATGTTGCAACTTACTGAAAACCGTCCACAGTGTTACTATCATCCTGATTAAACAGTACTGAAATAAAATTAACTTACAGAGTGCGTCAAACATGATTTAGAGCTTGTTTATGGAACAGTGTTTATTTCTGTATTTCAACATGATTTGGAGCTTGTTTTTGAAAAGTGCTTATTTCTGTATTTCAACATGATTTGGAACTTGTTTTTGAAAAGTGTTTTTTCTGTATTTCAACATGATTTAGAGCTTGTTTTTGGAAAAGTGTATATTTCTGTATTTCAATGTTGCAACTTGCTGAAAACCGTCCACAGTGTTACTATCATCCTGATTAAACAGTACTGAAATAAAATTAACTTACAGAGTGCATCAAACATGATTTAGAGCTTGTTTATGGAAAAGTGTTTATTTCTGTATTTCAACATGATTTTGAGCTTGTTTTTGAAAAGTGCTTATTTCTGTATTTCAACATGATTTGGAGCTTGTTTTTGAAAAGTGTTTATTTCTGTATTTCAACATGATTTAGAGCTTGTTTTTGGAAAAGTGTTTATTTCTGTATTCCAATGTTGCAACTTGATGAAAACTGTCCACAGTGTTCCTATCATCCTGATTAAACAGTACTGAAATAAAATAAAATTACAGAGTGCATCAAACATGATTTAGAGCTTGTTTATGGAAAAGTATTTATTTCTGAATTTCAACCTGATTTTGAGCTTGTTTTTGAAAAGTGTTTATTTCTGTTTTTCAACAGATTTAGACCTTGTTTTTGGAAAAGTGTTTATTTCTGTATTCCAATGTTGCAACTTGCTGAAAACCGTCCACAGTGTTCCTATCATCCTGATTAAACAGTACTGAAATAAATTAACTTACAGAGTGCATCAAACATGATTTAGAGCTTGTTCATGGAAAAGTGTTTATTTCTGTATTTCAACCTGATTTGGAGCTTGTTTTTGAAAAGTGTTTATTTCTGTTTTTCAACATGATTTAGAGCTTGTTTTTGGAAAAGTGTTTATTTCTGTATTCCAATGTTGCAACTTGATGAAAACTGTCCACAGTGTTCCTATCATCCTGATTAAACAGTACTGAAATAAAATAAAATTACAGAGTTCATCAAACATGATTTAGAGCTTGTTTATGGAAAAGTATTTATTTCTGAATTTCAACCTGATTTTGAGCTTGTTTTTGAAAAGTGTTTATTTCTGTATTCCAATGTTGCAACTTGCTGAAAACCGTCCACAGTGTTCCTATCATCCTGATTAAACAGTACTGAAATAAATTAACTTACAGAGTGCATCAAACATGATTTAGAGCTTGTTCATGGAAAAGTGTTTATTTCTGTATTTCAACCTGATTTGGAGCTTGTTTTTGAAAAGTGTTTATTTCTGTTTTTCAACATGATTTAGAGCTTATTTTTGGAAAAGTGTTTATTTCTGTATTCCAATGTTGCAACTTGCTGAAAACCGTCCACAGTGTTCCTATCATCCTGATTAGACAGTACTGAAATAAAATTAACTTACAGAGTGCATCAAACATGATTTAGAGCTTGTTTATGGAAAAGTGTTTATTTCTGTATTTCAACATGATTTGGAGCTTGTTTTTGAAAAGTGCTTATTTCTGTTTTTCAACATGATTTAGAGCTTGTTTTTGGAAAAGTGTTTATTTCTGTATTCCAATGTTGCAACTTGATGAAAACTGTCCACAGTGTTCCTATCATCCTGATTAAACAGTACTGAAATAAAATTAACTTAGAGTGCATCAAACATGATTTAGAGCTTGTTTATGGAAAAGTGTTTATTTCTGTATTTCAACATGATTTGGAGCTTGTTTTTGAAAAGTGCTTATTTCTGAATTTCAACATGATTTAGAGCTTGTTTTTGGAAAAGTGTTTATTTCTGTATTCCAATGTTGCAACTTGCTGAAAACCGTTCACAGTGTTCCTATCATCCTGATTAAACAGTACTGAAATAAAATTAACATACAGAGTGCGTCAAACATGATTTAGAGCTTGTTTATGGAACAGTGTTTATTTCTGTATTTCAACATGATTTGGAGCTTGTTTTTGAAAAATGCTTATTTCTGTATTTTAACATGATTTGGAGCTTGTTTTTGAAAAGTGTTTATTTCTGTTTTTCAACATGATTTAGAGCATGTTTTTGGAAAAGTGTTTATTTCTGTATTCCAATGTTGCAAATTGATGAAAACTGTCCACAGTGTTCCTATCATCCTGATTAAACAGTACTGAAATAAAATTAACTTACAGAGTGCGTCAAACATGATTTAGTATTTGTTTTTGAAAAGTGTTTATTTCTGTTTTTCAACATGATTTAGAGCTTGTTTTTGGAAAAGTGCTTATTTCTGTATTCCAATGTTGCAACTTGATGAAAACTGTCCACAGCATTCCTATCATCCTGATTAAACAGTACTGAAATAAAATTAACTTATAGAGTGCATCAAACATGATTTAGAGCTTGTTTTTGGAAAAGTGCTTATTTCTGTATTTCAACATGATTTGGAGCTTGTTTTTGAAAAGTGCTTATTTCTGTATTTCAACATGATTTGGAGCTTGTTTTTGAAAAGTGTTTATTTCTGTTTTTCAACATGATTTAGAGCTTGTTTTTGGAAAAGTGTTTATTTCTGTATTCCAATGTTGCAACTTGATGAAAACTGTCCACAGTGTTCCTATCATCCTGATTAAACAGTACTGAAATAAAATAAAATTACAGAGTGCATCAAACATGATTTAGAGCTTGTTTATGGAAAAGTATTTATTTCTGAATTTCAACCTGATTTTGAGCTTGTTTTTGAAAAGTGTTTATTTCTGTATTCCAATGTTGCAACTTGCTGAAAACCGTCCACAGTGTTCCTATCATCCTGATTAAACAGTACTGAAATAAATTAACTTACAGAGTGCATCAAACATGATTTAGAGCTTGTTCATGGAAAAGTGTTTATTTCTGTATTTCAACCTGATTTGGAGCTTGTTTTTGAAAAGTGTTTATTTCTGTTTTTCAACATGATTTAGAGCTTGTTTTTGGAAAAGTGTTTATTTCTGTATTCCAATGTTGCAACTTGCTGAAAACCGTCCACAGTGTTCCTATCATCCTGATTAGACAGTACTGAAATAAAATTAACTTACAGAGTGCATCAAACATGATTTAGAGCTAGTTTATGGAAAAGTGTTTATTTCTGTATTTCAACATGATTTGGAGCTTGTTTTTGAAAAGTGCTTATTTCTGTTTTTCAACATGATTTAGAGCTTGTTTTTGGAAAAGTGTTTATTTCTGTATTCCAATGTTGCAACTTGATGAAAACTGTCCACAGTGTTCCTATCATCCTGATTAAACAGTACTGAAATAAAATTAACTTAGAGTGCATCAAACATGATTTAGAGCTTGTTTATGGAAAAGTGTTTATTTCTGTATTTCAACATGATTTGGAGCTTGTTTTTGAAAAGTGCTTATTTCTGAATTTCAACATGATTTAGAGCTTGTTTTTGGAAAAGTGTTTATTTCTGTATTCCAATGTTGCAACTTGCTGAAAACCGTTCACAGTGTTCCTATCATCCTGATTAAACAGTACTGAAATAAAATTAACATACAGAGTGCGTCAAACATGATTTAGAGCTTGTTTATGGAACAGTGTTTATTTCTGTATTTCAACATGATTTGGAGCTTGTTTTTGAAAAATGCTTATTTCTGTATTTTAACATGATTTGGAGCTTGTTTTTGAAAAGTGTTTATTTCTGTTTTTCAACATGATTTAGAGCATGTTTTTGGAAAAGTGTTTATTTCTGTATTCCAATGTTGCAAATTGATGAAAACTGTCCACAGTGTTCCTATCATCCTGATTAAACAGTCCTGAAATAAAATTAACTTACAGAGTGCGTCAAACATGATTTAGTATTTGTTTTTGAAAAGTGTTTATTTCTGTTTTTCAACATGATTTAGAGCTTGTTTTTGGAAAAGTGCTTATTTCTGTATTCCAATGTTGCAACTTGATGAAAACTGTCCACAGCATTCCTATCATCCTGATTAAACAGTACTGAAATAAAATTAACTTATAGAGTGCATCAAACATGATTTAGAGATTGTTTATTGAAAATTGTTTATTTCTGTATTTCAACATGATTTGGAGCTTGTTTTTGAAAAGTGCTTATTTCTGTATTTCAACATGATTTGGAGCTTGTTTTTGGAAAGTGTTTATTTCTGTATTCCAATGTTGCAACTTGCTGAAAACCGTCCACAGTGTTACTATCATCCTGATTAAACAGTACTGAAATAAAATTAACTTACAGAGTGCGTCAAACATGATTTAGAGCTTGTTTATGGAACAGTGTTTATTTCTGTATTACAACATGATTTGGAGCTTGTTTTTGAACAGTGCTTATTTCTGTATTTCAACATGATTTGGAGCTTGTTTTTGAAAAGTGTTTATTTCTGTTTTTCAACATGATTTAGAGCTTTTTTTTGGAAAAGTGTTTATTTCTGTATTCCAATGTTGCAACTTGATGAAAACTGTCCACAGTGTTCCTATCATCCTGATTAAACAGTACTGAAATAAAATAAAATTACAGAGTGCATCAAACATGATTTAGAGCTTGTTTATGGAAAAGTGTTTATTTCTGTATTTCAACCTGATTTGGAGTTTGTTTTTGGAAAAGTGTTTATTTCTGTATTCCAATGTTGCAACTTGCTGAAAACCGTCCACAGTGTTACTATCATCCTGATTAAACAGTACTGAAATAAAATTAACTTACAGAGTGCGTCCAACATGATTTAGAGCTTGTTTATGGAACAGTGTTTATTTCTGTATTACAACATGATTTGGAGCTTGTTTTTGAAAAGTGCTTATTTCTGTATTTCAACATGATTTGGAGCTTGTTTTTGAAAAGTGTTTATTTCTGTTTTTCAACATGATTTAGAGCTTGTTTTTGGAAAAGTGTTTATTTCTGTATTCCAATGTTGCAAATTGATGAAAACTGTCCACAGTGTTCCTATCATCCTGATTAAACAGTACTGAAATAAAATTAAATTAAAGAGTGCATCAAACATGATTTAGAGCTTGTTTATGGAAAAGTGTTTATTTCTGTATTTCAACCTGATTTGGAGCTTGTTTTTGGAAAAGTGTTTATTTCTGTATTCCAATGTTGCAACTTGCTGAAAACCGTCCACAGTGTTGCTATCATCCTGATTAAACAGTACTGAAATAAAATTAACTTACAGAGTGCTTCAAACATGATTTAGAGCTTGTTTATGGAACAGTGTTTATTTCTGTATTTCAACATAATTTGGAGCTTGTTTTTGAAAAGTGCTTATTTCTGTATTTCAACATGATTTGGAGCTTGTTTTTGGAAAGTGTTTATTTCTGTATTCCAATGTTGCAACTTGCTGAAAACCGTCCACAGTTTTACTATCATCCTGATTAAACAGTACTGAAATAAAATTAACTTACAGAGTGCGTCAAACATGATTTAGAGCTTGTTTATGGAACAGTATTTATTTCTGTATTTCAACATGATTTGGAGCTTGTTTTTGAAAAGTGTTTATTTCTGTTTTTCAACATGATTTAGAGCTTTTTTTTGGAAAAGTGTTTATTTCTGTATTCCAATGTTGCAACTTGATGAAAACTGTCCACAGTGTTCCTATCATCCTGATTAAACAGTACTGAAATAAAATTAAATTACAGAGTGCATCAAACATGATTTAGAGCTTGTTTATGGAAAAGTGTTTATTTCTGTATTTCAACCTGATTTGGAGCTTGTTTTTGGAAAAGTGTTTATTTCTGTATTCCAATGTTGCAACTTGCTGAAAACCGTCCACAGTGTTGCTGTCATCCTGATTAAACAGTACTGAAATAAAATTAACTTACAGAGTGCGTCAAACATGATTTAGAGCTTGTTTATGGAACAGTGTTTATTTCTGTATTTCAACATGATTTGGAGCTTGTTTTTGAAATGTGCTTATTTCTGTATTTCAACATGATTTGGAGCTTGTTTTTGGAAAGTGTTTATTTCTGTATTCCAATGTTGCAACTTGCTGAAAACCGTCCACAGTGTTACTATCATCCTGATTAAACAGTACTGAAATAAAATTAACTTACAGAGTGCGTCAAACATGATTTAGAGCTTGTTTATGGAAAAGTGCTTATTTCTGGATTTCAACCTGATTTGGAGCTTGTTTTTGGAAAAGTGTTTATTTCTGTATTCCAATGTTGCAACTTGCTGAAAACTGTCCACAGTGTTGCTATCATCCTGATTAAACAGTACTGAAATAAAATTAACTTACAGAGTGCGTCAAACATGATTTAGAGCTTGTTTATGGAACAGTGTTTATTTCTGTATTACAACATGATTTGGAGCTTGTTTTTGAAAAGTGCTTATTTCTGTATTTCAACATGATTTGGAGCTTGTTTTTGAAAAGTGTTTATTTCTGTTTTTCAACATGATTTAGAGCTTGTTTTTGGAAAAGTGTTTATTACTGTATTCCAATGTTGCAAATTGATGAAAACTGTCCACAGTGTTCCTATCATCCTGATTAAACAGTACTGAAATAAAATTAAATTAAAGAGTGCATCAAACATGATTTAGAGCTTGTTTATGGAAAAGTGTTTATTTCTGTATTTCAACCTGATTTGGAGCTTGTTTTTGGAAAAGTGTTTATTTCTGTATTCCAATGTTGCAACTTGCTGAAAACCGTCCACAGTGTTGCTGTCATCCTGATTAAACAGTACTGAAATAAAATTAACTTACAGAGTGCGTCAAACATGATTTAGAGATTGTTTATTGAAAATTGTTTATTTCTGTATTTCAACATGATTTGGAGCTTGTTTTTGAAAAGTGTTTATTTCTGTATTTCAACATGATTTTGAGCTTGTTTTTGGAAAAGTGTTTATTTCTGTATTCCAATGTTGCAACTTGCTGAAAACCGTCCACAGTGTTACTATCATCCTGATTAAACAGTACTGAAATAAAATTAACTTACAGAGTGCGTCAAACATGATTTAGAGCTTGTTTATGGAAAAGTGCTTATTTCTGTATTTCAACCTGATTTGGAGCTTGTTTTTGGAAAAGTGTTTATTTCTGTATTCCAATGTTGCAACTTGCTGAAAACTGTCCACAGTGTTGCTATCATCCTGATTAAACAGTACTGAAATAAAATTAACTTACAGAGTGCGTCAAACATGATTTAGAGCTTGTTTATGGAACAGTGTTTATTTCTGTATTACAACATGATTTGGAGCTTGTTTTTGAAAAGTGCTTATTTCTGTATTTCAACATGATTTGGAGCTTGTTTTTGAAAAGTGTTTATTTCTGTTTTTCAACATGATTTAGAGCTTGTTTTTGGAAAAGTGTTTATTACTGTATTCCAATGTTGCAAATTGATGAAAACTGTCCACAGTGTTCCTATCATCCTGATTAAACAGTACTGAAATAAAATTAAATTAAAGAGTGCATCAAACATGATTTAGAGCTTGTTTATGGAAAAGTGTTTATTTCTGTATTTCAACCTGATTTGGAGCTTGTTTTTGGAAAAGTGTTTATTTCTGTATTCCAATGTTGCAACTTGCTGAAAACCGTCCACAGTGTTGCTGTCATCCTGATTAAACAGTACTGAAATAAAATTAACTTACAGAGTGCGTCAAACATGATTTAGAGATTGTTTATTGAAAATTGTTTATTTCTGTATTTCAACATGATTTGGAGCTTGTTTTTGAAAAGTGCTTATTTCTGTATTTCAACATGATTTGGAGCTTGTTTTTGGAAAGTGTTTATTTCTGTATTCCAATGTTGCAACTTGCTGAAAACCGTCCACAGTGTTACTATCATCCTGATTAAACAGTACTGAAATAAAATTAACTTACAGAGTGCGTCAAACATGATTTAGAGCTTGTTTATGGAACAGTGTTTATTTCTGTATTACAACATGATTTGGAGCTTGTTTTTGAACAGTGCTTATTTCTGTATTTCAACATGATTTGGAGCTTGTTTTTGAAAAGTGTTTATTTCTGTTTTTCAACATGATTTAGAGCTTTTTTTTGGAAAAGTGTTTATTTCTGTATTCCAATGTTGCAACTTGATGAAAACTGTCCACAGTGTTCCTATCATCCTGATTAAACAGTACTGAAATAAAATAAAATTACAGAGTGCATCAAACATGATTTAGAGCTTGTTTATGGAAAAGTGTTTATTTCTGTATTTCAACCTGATTTGGAGTTTGTTTTTGGAAAAGTGTTTATTTCTGTATTCCAATGTTGCAACTTGCTGAAAACCGTCCACAGTGTTACTATCATCCTGATTAAACAGTACTGAAATAAAATTAACTTACAGAGTGCGTCCAACATGATTTAGAGCTTGTTTATGGAACAGTGTTTATTTCTGTATTACAACATGATTTGGAGCTTGTTTTTGAAAAGTGCTTATTTCTGTATTTCAACATGATTTGGAGCTTGTTTTTGAAAAGTGTTTATTTCTGTTTTTCAACATGATTTAGAGCTTGTTTTTGGAAAAGTGTTTATTTCTGTATTCCAATGTTGTAAATTGATGAAAACTGTCCACAGTGTTCCTATCATCCTGATTAAACAGTACTGAAATAAAATTAAATTAAAGAGTGCATCAAACATGATTTAGAGCTTGTTTATGGAAAAGTGTTTATTTCTGTATTTCAACCTGATTTGGAGCTTGTTTTTGGAAAAGTGTTTATTTCTGTATTCCAATGTTGCAACTTGCTGAAAACCGTCCACAGTGTTGCTATCATCCTGATTAAACAGTACTGAAATAAAATTAACTTACAGAGTGCTTCAAACATGATTTAGAGCTTGTTTATGGAACAGTGTTTATTTCTGTATTTCAACATGATTTGGAGCTTGTTTTTGAAAAGTGCTTATTTCTGTATTTCAACATGATTTGGAGCTTGTTTTTGGAAAGTGTTTATTTCTGTATTCCAATGTTGCAACTTGCTGAAAACCGTCCACAGTTTTACTATCATCCTGATTAAACAGTACTGAAATAAAATTAACTTACAGAGTGCGTCAAACATGATTTAGAGCTTGTTTATGGAACAGTGTTTATTTCTGTATTACAACATGATTTGGAGCTTGTTTTTGAAAAGTGCTTATTTCTGTATTTCAACATGATTTGGAGCTTGTTTTTGAAAAGTGTTTATTTCTGTTTTTCAACATGATTTAGAGCTTGTTTTTGGAAAAGTGTTTATTACTGTATTCCAATGTTGCAAATTGATGAAAACTGTCCACAGTGTTCCTATCATCCTGATTAAACAGTACTGAAATAAAATTAAATTAAAGAGTGCATCAAACATGATTTAGAGCTTGTTTATGGAAAAGTGTTTATTTCTGTATTTCAACCTGATTTGGAGCTTGTTTTTGGAAAAGTGTTTATTTCTGTATTCCAATGTTGCAACTTGCTGAAAACCGTCCACAGTGTTGCTGTCATCCTGATTAAACAGTACTGAAATAAAATTAACTTACAGAGTGCGTCAAACATGATTTAGAGCTTGTTTATTGAACAGTGTTTATTTCTGTATTTCAACATGATTTGGAGCTTGTTTTTGAAAAGTGTTTATTTCTGTTTTTCAACATGATTTAGAGCTTTTTTTTGGAAAAGTGTTTATTTCTGTATTCCAATGTTGCAACTTGATGAAAACTGTCCACAGTGTTCCTATCATCCTGATTAAACAGTACTGAAATAAAATTAAATTACAGAGTGCATCAAACATGATTTAGAGCTTGTTTATGGAAAAGTGTTTATTTCTGTATTTCAACCTGATTTGGAGCTTGTTTTTGGAAAAGTGTTTATTTCTGTATTCCAATGTTGCAACTTGCTGAAAACCGTCCACAGTGTTGCTGTCATCCATATTAAACAGTACTGAAATAAAATTAACTTAAAGAGTGCGTCAAACATGATTTAGAGCTTGTTTATGGAACAGTGTTTATTTCTGTATTTCAACATGATTTGGAGCTTGTTTTTGAAAAGTGCTTATTTCTGTATTTCAACATGATTTGGAGCTTGTTTTTGGAAAGTGTTTATTTCTGTATTCCAATGTTGCAACTTGCTGAAAACCGTCCACAGGGTTACTATCATCCTGATTAAACAGTACTGAAATAAAATTTACTTACAGAGTGCGTCAAACATGATTTAGAGCTTGTTTATGGAAAAGTGCTTATTTCTGTATTTCATCCTGATTTGGAGCTTGTTTTTGGAAAAGTGTTTATTTCTGTATTCCAATGTTGCAACTTGCTGAAAACCGTCCACAGTGTTGCTATCATCCTGATTAAACAGTACTGAAATAAAATTAACTTACAGAGTGCATCAAACATGATTTAGAGCTTGTTTATGGAACAGTGTTTATTTCTGTATTTCAACATGATTTGGAGCTTGTTTTTGAAAAGTGCTTATTTCTGTATTTCAACATGATTTAGAGCTTATTTTTAGAAAAGTGTTTATTTCTGTATTACAACATGATTTGGAGCTTGTTTTTGAAAAGTGCTTATTTCTGTATTTCAACATGATTTGGAGCTTGTTTTTGAAAAGTGTTTATTTCTGTTTTTCAACATGATTTAGAGCTTGTTTTTGGAAAAGTGTTTATTTCTGTATTCCAATGTTGCAAATTGATGAAAACTGTCCACAGTGTTCCTATCATCCTGATTAAACAGTACTGAAATAAAATTAAATTAAAGAGTGCATCAAACATGATTTAGAGCTTGTTTATGGAAAAGTGTTTATTTCTGTATTTCAACCTAAATTTGGAGCTTGTTTTTGGAAAAGTGTTTATTTCTGTATTCCAATGTTGCAACTTGCTGAAAACCGTCCACAGTGTTGCTATCATCCTGATTAAACAGTACTGAAATAAAATTAACTTACAGAGTGCTTCAAACATGATTTAGAGCTTGTTTATGGAACAGTGTTTATTTCTGTATTTCAACATGATTTGGAGCTTGTTTTTGAAAAGTGCTTATTTCTGTATTTCAACATGATTTGGAGCTTGTTTATGGAAAGTGTTTATTACTGTATTCCAATGTTGCAACTTGCTGAAAACCGTCCACAGTGTTACTATCATCCTGATTAAACAGTACTGAAATAAAATTAAATTAAAGAGTGCATCAAACATGATTTAGAGCTTGTTTATGGAAAAGTGTTTATTTCTGTATTTCAACCTAAATTTGGAGCTTGTTTTTGGAAAAGTGTTTATTTCTGTATTCCAATGTTGCAACTTGCTGAAAACCGTCCACAGTGTTACTATCATCCTGATTAAACAGTACTGAAATAAAATTAACTTACAGAGTGCGTCAAACATGATTTAGAGCTTGTTTTTGAAAAGTGTTTATTTCTGTTTTTCAACATGATTTAGAGCTTGTTTTTGGAAAAGTGTTTATTTCTGTATTCCAATGTTGCAACTTGATGAAAACTGTCCACAGTGTTCCTATCATCCTGATTAAACAGTACTGAAATAAAATTAACTTACAGAGTGCATCAAACATGATTTAGAGATTGTTTATTGAAAAGTGTTTATTTCTGTATTTCAACATGATTTGGAGCTTGTTTTTGAAAAGTGTTTATTTCTGTATTTCAACCTGATTTGGAGCTTGTTTTTGGAAAAGTGTTTATTTCTGTATTCCAATGTTGCAACTTGCTGAAAACCGTCCACAGTGTTACTATCATCCTGATTAAACAGTACTGAAATAAAATTTACTTACAGAGTGCGTCAAACATGATTTAGAGCTTGTTTATGGAACAGTGTTTATTTCTGTATTTCAACATGATTTGGAGCTTGTTTTTGAAAAGTGCTTATTTCTGTATTTTAACATGATTTGGAGCTTGTTTTTGAAAAGTGTTTATTTCTGTTATTCAACATGATTTAGAGCTTGTTTCCGGAAAAGTGTTTATTTCTGTATTCCAATGTTGCAAATTGAAGAAAACTGTCCACAGTGTTCCTATCATCCTGATTAAACAGTACTGAAATAAAATTGACTTATAGAGTGCATCAAACATGATTTAGAGATTGTTTATTGAAAAGTGTTTATTTCTGTATTTCAACATGATTTGGAGCTTGTTTTTGAAAAGTGCTTATTTCTGTATTTCAACCTGATTTGGAGCTTGTTTTTGAAAAGTGTTTATTTCTGTATTTCAACATGATTTAGAGGTTGTTTTTGGAAAAGTGTTTATTTCTGTATTCCAATGTTGCAACTTGCTGAAAACCGTCCACAGTGTTACTATCATCCTGATTAAACAGTACTGAAATAAAATTAACTTACAGAGTGCGTCAAACATGATTTAGAGCTTGTTTATGGAACAGTGTTTATTTCTGTTTTTCAACATGATTTAGAGCTTGTTTTTGGAAAAGTGTTTATTTCTGTATTCCAATGTTGCAACTTGATGAAAACTGTCCACAGTGTTCCTATCATCCTGATTAAACAGTACTGAAATAAAATTAACTTACAGAGTGCATTAAACATGATTTAGAGCTTGTTTATGGAACAGTGTTTATTTCTGTATTTCAACATGATTTGGAGCTTGTTTTTGAAAAGTGCTTATTTCTGTATTTCAACATGATTTGGAGCTTGTTTTTGGAAAGTGTTTATTTCTGTATTCCAATGTTGCAACTTGCTGAAAACCGTCCACAGTGTTACTATCATCCTGATTAAACAGTACTGAAATAAAATTAACTTACAGAGTGCGTCAAACATGATTTAGAGCTTGTTTATGGAACAGTGTTTATTTCTGTATTACAACATGATTTGGAGCTTGTTTTTGAAAAGTGCTTATTTCTGTATTTCAACATGATTTGGAGCTTGTTTTTGAAAAGTGTTTATTTCTGTTTTTCAACATGATTTAGAGCTTGTTTTTGGAAAAGTGTTTATTTCTGTATTCCAATGTTGCAACTTGATGAAAACTGTCCACAGTGTTCCTATCATCCTGATTAAACAGTACTGAAATAAAATTAACTTACAGAGTGCATCAAACATGATTTAGAGCTTGTTTATGGAAAAGTGTTTATTTCTGTATTTCAACATGATTTGGAGCTTGTTTTTGAAAGGTGCTTATTTCTGTATTTCAACATGATTTGGAGCTTGTTTTTGAAAAGTGTTTTTTCTGTATTTCAACATGTTTTAGAGCTTGTTTTTGGAAAAGTGTATATTTCTGTATTTCAATGTTGCAACTTGCTGAAAACCGTCCACAGTGTTACTATCATCCTGATTAAACAGTACTGTAATAAAATGAACTTACAGAGTGCATTAAACATGATTTAGAGCTTGTTTATGGAAAAGTGTTTATTTCTGTATTTCAACATGATTTGGAGCTGGTTTTTGAAAAGTGCTTATTTTTGTATTTCAACATGATTTGGAGCTTGTTTTTGAAAAGTGTTTATTTCTGTTTTTCAACATGATTTAGAGCTTGTTTTTGGAAAAGTGTTTATTTCTGTATTCCAATGTTGCAACTTGATGAAAACTGTCCACAGTGTTCCTATCATCCTGATTAAACAGTACTGAAATAAAATTAACTTACAGAGTGCATCAAACATGATTTAGAGCTTGTTTATGGAAAAGTGTTTATTTCTGTATTTCAACATGATTTGGAGCTTGTTTTTGAAAAGTGCTTATTTCTGTATTTCAACATGATTTGGAGCTTGTTTTTGAAAAGTGTTTTTTCTGTATTTCAACATGATTTGGAGCTTGTTTTTGGAAAAGTGTTTAATTCTGTATTTCAATGTTGCAACTTGCTGAAAACTGTCCACAGTGTTCCTATCATCCTGATTAAACAGTACTGAAATAAAATTAACTTAAAGAGCATCAAACATGATTTAGAGCTTGTTTATGGAAAAGTGTTTATTTCTGTATTTCAACATGATTTGGAGCTTGTTTTTGAAAAGTGCTTATTTCTGTATTTCAACATGATTTGGAGCTTGTTTTTGAAAAAGTGTTTATTTCTGTATTCCAATGTTGCAACTTGATGAAAACTGTCCACAGTGTTCCTATCATCCTGATTAAACAGTACTGAAATAAAATTAACTTACAGAGTGCATCAAACATGATTTAGAGCTTGTTTATGGAAAAGTGTTTATTTCTGTATTTCAAGATGATTTGGAGCTTGTTTTTGAAAGGTGCTTATTTCTGTATTTCAACATGATTTGGAGCTTGTTTTTGAAAAGTGTTTTTTCTGTATTTCAACATGATTTAGAGCTTGTTTTTGGAAAAGTGTATATTTCTGTATTTCAATGTTGCAACTTGCTGAAAACCGTCCACAGTGTTCCTATCATCCTGATTAAACAGTACTGAAATAAAATTAACTTACAGAGTGCATCAAACATGATTTAGAGCTTGTTTATGGAAAAGTGTTTATTTCTGTATTTCAACATGATTTGGAGCTTGTTTTTGAAAAGTGCTTATTTCTGTATTTCAACATGATTTGGAGCTTGTTTTTGAAAAGTGTTTTTTCTGTATTTCAACATGATTTAGAGCTTGTTTTTGGAAAAGTGTTTAATTCTGTATTTCAATGTTGCAACTTGCTGAAAACTGTCCACAGTGTTCCTATCATCCTGATTAAACAGTACTGAAATAAAATTAACTTAAAGAGCATCAAACATGATTTAGAGCTTGTTTATGGAAAAGTGTTTATTTCTGTATTTCAACATGATTTGGAGCTTGTTTTTGAAAGTGCTTATTTCTGTATTTCAACATGATTTGGAGCTTGTTTTTGAAAAAGTGTTTATTTCTGTATTTCAATGTTGCAACTTGATGAAAACTGTCCACAGTGTTCCTATCATCCTGATTAAACAGTACTGAAATAAAATTAACTTACAGAGTGCATCAAACATGATTTAGAGCTTGTTTATGGAAAAGTGTTTATTTCTGTATTTCAACATGATTTGGAGCTTGATTTTGAAAAGTGTATATTTCTGTATTCCAATGTTGTAACTTGCTGAAAACCGTCCACAGTGTTCCTATCATCCTGATTAAACAGTACTGAAATAAAATTAACTTACAGAGTGCATCAAACATGATTTAGAGCTTGTTTATGGAAAAGTGTTTATTTCTGTATTTCAACATGATTTGGAGCTTGTTTTTGAAAAGTGCTTATTTCTGTATTTCAACATGATTTGGAGCTTGTTTTTGAAAAAGTGTTTATTTCTGTATTCCAATGTTGCAACTTGATGAAAACTGTCCACAGTGTTCCTATCATCCTGATTAAACAGTACTGAAATAAAATTAACTTACAGAGTGCATCAAACATGATTTAGAGCTTGTTTATGGAAAAGTGTTTATTTCTGTATTTCAACATGATTTGGAGCTTGATTTTGAAAAGTGCTTATTTCTGTATTTTAACATGATTTAGAGCTTGTTTTTGGAAAACTGTATATTTCTGTATTCCAATGTTGCAACTTGCTGAAAACCGTCCACAGTGTTCCTATCATCCTGATTAAACAGTACTGAAATAAAATTAACTTACAGAGTGCATCAAACATGATTTAGAGCTTGTTTATGGAAAAGTGTTTATTTCTGTATTTCAACATGATTTGGAGCTTGTTTTTGAAAAGTGCTTATTTCTATATTTCAACATGATTTGGAGCTTGTTTTTGAAAAGTGTTTTTTTTTGTAGTTCAACATGATTTAGAGCTTGTTTTTGGAAAAGTGTTTAATTCTGTATTTCAATGTTGCAACTTGCTGAAAACTGTCCACAGTGTTCCTATCATCCTGATTAAACAGTACTGAAATAAAATTAAATCACAAAGAGCATCAAACATGATTTAAAGCTTGTTTATGGAAAAGTGTTTATTTCTGTATTTCAACATGATTTGGAGCTTGTTTTTGAAAAGTGCTTATTTCTGTATTTCAACATGATTTGGAGCTTGTTTTTGAAAAAGTGTTTATTTCTGTATTCCAATGTTGCAACTTGATGAAAACTGTCCACAGTGTTCCTATCATCCTGATTAAACAGTACTGAAATAAAATTAACTTACAGAGTGCATCAAACATGATTTAGAGCTTGTTTATGGAAAAGTGTTTATTTCTGTATTTCAACATGATTTGGAGCTTGATTTTGAAAAGTGCTTATTTCTGTATTTTAACATGATTTGGAGCTTGTTTTTGAAAAGTGTTTATTTCTTTATTCCAACGTTGCAACTTGATGAAAACTGTCCACAGTGTTCCTATCATCCTGATTAAACAGTACTGAAATAGAATTAACTTACAGAGTGCATCAAACATGATTTAGAGCTTGTTTATGGAAAAGTGTTTATTTCTGTATTTCAACCTGATTTGGAGCTTGTTTTTTAAAAGTGCTTATTTCTGTATTTTAACATGATTTGGAGCTTGTTTTTGAAAAGTGTTTTTTCTGAATTTCAACATGATTTAGAGCTTGTTTTTGAAAAAGTGTTTATTTCTGTATTCCAATGTTGCAACTTGATGAAAACTGTCCACAGTGTTCCTATCATCCTGATTAAACAGTACTGAAATAAAATTAACTTACAGAGTGCATCAAACATGATTTAGAGCTTGTTTATGGAAAAGTGTTTATTTCTGTATTTCAACATGATTTGGAGCTTGATTTTGAAAAGTGCTTATTTCTGTATTTTAACATGATTTGGAGCTTGTTTTTGAAAAGTGTTTATTTCTGTATTCCAATGTTGCAACTTGATGAAAACTGTCCACAGTGTTCCTATCATCCTGATTAAACAGTACTGAAATAAAATTAACTTACAGAGTGCATCAAACATGATTTAGAGCTTGTTAATGGAAAAGTGTTTATTTCTGTATTTCAACCTGATTTGGAGCTTGTTTTTTAAAGGTGCTTATTTCTGTATTTCAACATGATTTGGAGCTTGTTTTTGAAAAGTGTTTTTTCTGTATTTCAACATGATTTAGAGCTTGTTTTTGGAAAAGTGTATATTTCTGTATTTCAATGTTGCAACTTGCTGAAAACCGTCCACAGTGTTACTATCATCCTGATTAAACAGTACTGAAATAAAATGAACTTACAGAGTGCATCAAACATGATTTAGAGCTTGTTTATGGAAAAGTGTTTATTTCTGTATTTCAACATGATTTGGAGCTTGTTTTTGAAAAGTGCTTATTTTTGTATTTCAACATGATTTGGAGCTTGTTTTTGAAAAGTGTTTATTTCTGTTTTTCAACATGATTTAGAGCTTGTTTTTGGAAAAGTGTTTATTTCTGTATTCCAATGTTGCAACTTGATGAAAACTGTCCACACTGTTCCTATCATCCTGATTAAACAGTACTGAAATAAAATTAACTTACAGAGTGCATCAAACATGATTTAGAGCTTGTTTATGGAAAAGTGTTTATTTCTGTATTTCAACATGATTTGGAGCTTGTTTTTGAAAAGTGCTTATTTCTGTATTTCAACATGATTTGGAGCTTGTTTTTGAAAAGTGTTTTTTCTGTATTTCAACATGATTTAGAGCTTGTTTTTGGAAAAGTGTTTAATTCTGTATTTCAATGTTGCATCTTGCTGAAAACTGTCCACAGTGTTCCTATCATCCTGATTAAACAGTACTGAAATAAAATTAACTTAAAGAGCATCAAACATGATTTAGAGCTTGTTTATGGAAAAGTGTTTATTTCTGTATTTCAACATGATTTGGAGCTTGTTTTTGAAAAGTGCTTATTTCTGTATTTCAACATGATTTGGAGCTTGTTTTTGAAAAAGTGTTTATTTCTGTATTCCAATGTTGCAAATTGATGAAAACTGTCCACAGTGTTCCTATCATCCTGATTAAACAGTACTGAAATAAAATTAACTTACAGAGTGCATCAAACATGATTTAGAGCTTGTTTATGGAAAAGTGTTTATTTCTGTATTTCAACATGATTTGGAGCTTGATTTTGAAAAGTGCTTATTTCTGTATTTTAACATGATTTAGAGCTTGTTTTTGGAAAAGTGTATATTTCTGTATTCCAATGTTGCAACTTGCTGAAAACCGTCCACAGTGTTCCTATCATCCTGATTAAACAGTACTGAAATAAAATTAACTTACAGAGTGCATCAAACATGATTTAGAGCTTGTTTATGGAAAAGTGTTTATTTCTGTATTTCAACATGATTTGGAGCTTGTTTTTGAAAAGTGCTTATTTCTGTATTTCAACATGATTTAGAGCTTGTTTTTGGAAAAGTGTTTATTTCTGTATTCCAATGTTGCAACTTGATGAAAACTGTCCACAGTGTTCCTATCATCCTGATTAAACAGTACTGAAATAAAATTAACTTACAGAGTGCATCAAACATGATTTAGAGCTTGTTTATGGAAAAGTGTTTATTTCTGTAATTCAACATGATTTGGAGCTTGATTTTGAAAAGTGCTTATTTCTGTATTTTAACATGATTTGGAGCTTGTTTTTGAAAAGTGTTTATTTCTGTATTCCAATGTTGCAACTTGATGAAAACTGTCCACAGTGTTCCTATCATCCTGATTAAACAGTACTGAAATAAAATTAACTTACAGAGTGCATCAAACATGATTTAGAGCTTGTTTATGGAAAAGTGTTTATTTCTGTAATTCAACATGATTTGGAGCTTGATTTTGAAAAGTGCTTATTTCTGTATTTTAACATGATTTGGAGCTTGTTTTTGAAAAGTGTTTATTTCTGTATTCCAATGTTGCAACTTGATGAAAACTGTCCACAGTGTTCCTATCATCCTGATTAAACAGTACTGAAATAAAATTAACTTACAGAGTGCATCAAACATGATTTAGAGCTTGTTTATGGAAAAGTGTTTATTTCTGTATTTCAACATGATTTGGAGCTTGTTTTTGAAAAGTGCTTATTTCTATATTTCAACATGATTTGGAGCTTGTTTTTGAAAAGTGTTTTTTTTTGTAGTTCAACATGATTTAGAGCTTGTTTTTGGAAAAGTGTTTAATTCTGTATTTCAATGTTGCAACTTGCTGAAAACTGTCCACAGTGTTCCTATCATCCTGATTAAACAGTACTGAAATAAAATTAACTTACAAAGAGCATCAAACATGATTTAGAGCTTGTTTATGGAAAAGTGTTTATTTCTGTATTTCAACATGATTTGGAGCTTGTTTTTGAAAAGTGCTTATTTCTGTATTTCAACATGATTTGGCGCTTGTTTTTGAAAAAGTGTTTATTTCTGTTTTCCAATGTTGCAACTTGATGAAAACTGTCCACAGTGTTCCTATCATCCTGATTAAACAGTACTGAAATAGAATTAACTTACAGAGTGCATCAAACATGATTTAGAGCTTGTTTATGGAAAAGTGTTTATTTCTGTATTTCAACCTGATTTGGAGCTTGTTTTTTAAAAGTGCTTATTTCTGTATTTTAACATGATTTGGAGCTTGTTTTTGAAGTGTTTTTTCTGTATTTCAACATGATTTAGAGCTTGTTTTTGGAAAAGTGTTTAATTCTGTATTTCAATGTTGCAACTTGCTGAAAACTGTCCACAGTGTTCCTATCATCCTGATTAAACAGTACTGAAATAAAATTAACTTACAGAGTGCATCAAACATGATTTAGAGCTTGTTTATGGAAAAGTGTTTATTTCTGTATTTCAACATGATTTGGAGCTTGTTTTTGAAAAGTGCTTATTTCTGTATTTCAACATGATTTGGAGCTTGTTTTTGAAAAAGTGTTTATTTCTGTATTCCAATGTTGCAACTTGATGAAAACTGTCCACAGTGTTCCTATCATCCTGATTAAACAGTACTGAAATAAAATTAACCTGTTGGGGATGGGGGCGCTGTTTAGACTATTTATGCTAATTGGGTAATTTTTGAAACGGCTTCCCACAAAATCCTTGATCGTACAATATGCATATTATTATTATCATTGGATAGAAAACAGTCTATAGTTTCTATAGGAGTTAAAATTTTGTCTCTAAGTGGAACAGAGCCCATTCTACAGCAATTTCCCTGACATGGATTCAGATTTCAGAAATGTTGGCCACTGTTCTGAAGTCAGTTAAAAGGGCACTGATATTGCTATGACTATACGGACACTTCTTACGTCTTCCCCTGGATGCCTTTACGTGATGACGATTCCAATGGGGTCGATTGCGCGTTCACAGGCCCTATAAATCAAAAAACCCTGTAGCTAGCAAGTCTTTCCTTGCTGCGTAACGCGCGTGCTGGACACCGACCCGCTCCTGTTCCAAGCGTTAGTTTAGCCTGTTATATTTCTCCGGTAATCTTTTCACTCGTTATAGGAGTTACAAACATCATAAGGTAGTTAATTTAAAGCGTTTTATAGCAATTTATATCCGTTTAGTGCGATTTTGGGACATTTATTTTTGAAACGATGTGAATAGTTGGGCACGCTTTTCAGTTCGTCCCGAACGCAGTTGGCATTTCCACATGGCAAGAGGACAGCTTTTCACCAAAAGACGTTTACTCCCAAGAAAGGATCCTTTGCCCAAGATACTGATGGAAGAACAGCTCAAGGTAGGACATTTTTATTATGATAAATCGTGTTTCTGTCGAAACATTTTAGTGGCTTAGGACGCCATGTTTTTTGACGTAGCTTCTCTTGGCGCAAACTGTATTAAAAAGTAAGGATAAATTAAAAAATGTAATTCCGCAATTGTATTAAGAATTAAATTGTCTATCAATCCCTGTCCACCCTATATTTTTTAGTCACGTTTATGAGTATTTATGTATAAGAGTAGATCACTGTCTAAGTGGCGCAAGGACATTTTCTGACCAGCTTGTCTACATTTCACATTGTCTAACCATGATTTTGGTGGCTAAATATAAACATTTGCGATCAAACTCTATATGGATTGTGTAATATGATGTTACAGGAGTGTCATCGGAAGAATTCTGAGAAGGTTAGAGAAAAAAATTAATATCTTTTGGCGATGTTGACTTTTATCGCTCACTTTGGCTAGAATCAATGCTGGGCTGCTATGTGCTATGTGCTATGCTAATATAACGATTTATTGTGTTTTCGCTGTAAGACACTTAGAAAATCTGAAATATTGTCTGTATTCACAGGATCTGTGTCTTTCGATTCGTGTATGCTGTGTATTTTTACGAAATGTTTGATGATTAGTAAGTAGGTAAACACGTTGCTCTAAGTAGTTTTTCTATTCCATTTGTGACGGTGGGTGCAATTGTAAGCTATGCCATCTACCTGAAATATGCACTTTTTTCTAACAAAACCTATCCCATACCATAAATATGTTATCAGACTGTCATCTGATGAGTTTTTTTGTTGGTTAGGGGCTATAAATATCTTAGTTTAGCCGAATTGGTGATGGCTACTGGTGTTGGTGGACAAATAAAAGATGGTGGATTATGCTAATGTGTTTTTAGGTAATAGATGTACATCTTTACATATTGTGTCTTCCCTGTAAAACATTTTAAAAATCGGACATGTTGACTGGATTCACAAGATCTGTGTCTTTCATTAGCTGTATTGGACTTTAATGTGTGAAAGTTAAATATTTTTAAAAAATATTTTTTTTGAATTTCGCGGCACTGGTTTTTCAGTGGGGGGGGGGGGGGGTGTGCCGCTAGCGCCACACTGATTCTAGACAGGTTAACTTACAGAGTGCATCAAACATGATTTAGAGCTTGTTTATGGAAAAGTGTTTATTTCTGTATTTCAACATGATTTGGAGCTTGATTTTGAAAAGTGCTTATTTCTGTATTTTAACATGATTTGGAGCTTGTTTTTGAAAAGTGTTTATTTCTCTATTCCAATGTTGCAACTTGATGAAAACTGTCCACAGTGTTCCTGTCATCCTGATTAAACAGTACTGAAATAAAATTAACTTACAGAGTGCATCAAACATGATTTAGAGCTTGTTTATGGAAAAGTGTTTATTTCTGTATTTCAACCTGATTTGGAGCTTGTTTTTTAAACGTGCTTATTTCTGTATTTCAACATGATTTGGAGCTTGTTTTTGAAAAGTGTTTTTTCTGTATTTCAACATGATTTAGAGCTTGTTTTTGGAAAAGTGTATATTTCTGTATTTCAATGTTGCAACTTGCTGAAAACCGTCCACAGTGTTACTATCATCCTGATTAAACAGTACTGAAATAAAATTAACTTACAGAGTGCGTCAAACATGATTTAGAGCTTGTTTATGGAACAAAGTTTATTTCTGTATTTCAACATGATTTGGAGCTTGTTTTTGAAAAGTGCTTATTTCTGTATTTCAACATGATTTGGAGCTTGTTTTTGAAAAGTGGTTATTTCTGTATTTCAACATGATTTAGAGCTTGTTTTTGAAAAAGTGTTTATTTCTGTATTCCAATGTTGCAACTTAATGAAAACTGTCCACAGTGTTCCTATCATCCTGATTAAACAGTACTGAAATAAAATTAACTTACAGAGTGCATCAAACATGATTTAGAGCTTGTTTATGGAAAAGTGTTTATTTCTGTATTTCAACATGATTTGGAGCTTGATTTTGAAAAGTGCTTATTTCTGTATTTTAACATGATTTGGAGCTTGTTTTTGAAAAGTGTTTATTTCTGTATTCCAATGTTGCAACTTGATGAAAACTGTCCACAGTGTTCCTGTCATCCTGATTAAACAGTACTGAAATAAAATGAACTTACAGAGTGCATCAAACATGATTTAGAGCTTGTTTATGGAAAAGTGTTTATTTCTGTATTTCAACATGATTTGGAGCTTGTTTATGGAAAAGTGTTTATTTCTGTATTTCAACATGATTTGGAGCTTGTTTTTGAAAAGTGCTTATTTCTGTATTTCAACATGATTTGGAGCTTGTTTTTGAAATGTGTTTTTTTTGTAGTTCAACATGATTTAGAGCTTGTTTTTGGAAAAGTGTTTAATTCTGTATTTCAATGTTGCAACTTGCTGAAAACTGTCCACAGTGTTCCTATCATCCTGATTAAACAGTACTGAAATAAAATTAACTTACAGAGTGCATCAAACATGATTTAGAGCTTGTTTATGGAAAAGTGTTTATTTCTGTATTTCAACATGATTTGGAGCTTGTTTTTGAAAAGTGCTTATTTCTGTATTTCAACATGATTTGGATCTTGTTTTTGAAAAGTGTTTTTTCTGTATTTCATCATGATTTAGAGCTTGTTTTTGGAAAAGTGTTTAATTCTGTATTTCAATGTTGCAACTTGCTGAAAACTGTCCACAGTGTTCCTATCATCCTGATTAAACAGTACTGAAATAAAATTAACTTACAAAGAGCATCAAACATGATTTAGAGCTTGTTTATGGAAAAGTGTTTATTTCTGTTTTTCAACATGATTTAGAGCTTGTTTTTGGAAAAGTGTTTATTTCTGTATTCCAATGTTGCAAATTGATGAAAACTGTCCACAGTGTTCCTATCATCCTGATTAAACAGTACTGAAAAAAAAATTAACTTACAGAGTGCATCAAACATGATTTAGAGCTTGTTTATGGAAAAGTGTTTATTTCTGTATTTCAATATGATTTGGAGCTTGTTTTTGAAAAGTGCATATTTCTGTATTTCAACATGATTTGGAGCTTGTTTTTGGAAAGTGTTTATTTCTGTATTCCAATGTTGCAACTTGCTGAAAACCGTCCACAGTGTTACTATCATCCTGATTCAACAGTACTGAAATAAAATTAACTTACAGAGTGCGTCAAACATGATTTAGAGCTTGTTTATGGAACAGTGTTTATTTCTGTATTTCAACATGATTTGGAGCTTGTTTATGGAAAAGTGTTTATTTCTGTATTTCAACATGATTTGGAGCTTGTATTTGAAAAGTGCTTATTTCTGTATTTCAACATGATTTGGAATTTGTTTTTGAAAAGTGTTTTTTCTGTATTTCAACATGATTTAGAGTTTGTTTTTGGAAGTGTTTATTTCTGTATTTCAATGTTGCAACTTGCTGAAAACTGTCCACAGTGTTCCTATCATCCTGATCAAACAGTACTGAAATAAAATTAACTTACAGAGTGCATCAAACATGATTTAGAGCTTGTTTATGGAACAGTGTTTATTTCTGTATTTCAACATGATTTGGAGCTTGTTTTTGAAAAGTGTTTTTTCTGTATTTCAACATGATTTAGAGCTTGTTTTTGGAAAAGTGTATATTTCTGTATTTCAATGTTGCAACTTGCTGAAAACCGTCCACAGTGTTACTATCATCCTGATTAAACAGTACTGAAATAAAATGAACTTACAGAGTGCATTAAACATGATTTAGAGCTTGTTTATGGAAAAGTGTTTATTTCTGTATTTCAACATGATTTGGAGCTTGTTTTTGAAAAGTGCTTATTTCTGTATTTCAACATGATTTGGAGCTTGTTTTTGAAAAGTGTTTATTTCTGTTTTTCAACATGATTTAGAGCTTGTTTTTGGAAAAGTGTTTATTTCTGTATTCCAATGTTGCAACTTGATGAAAACTGTCCACAGTGTTCCTATCATCCTGATTAAACAGTACTGAAATAAAATTAACTTACAGAGTGCATCAAACATGATTTAGAGCTTGTTTATGGAAAAGTGTTTATTTCTGTATTTCAACATGATTTGGAGCTTGTTTTTGAAAAGTGTTTATTTCTGTATTTCAACATGATTTGGAGCTTGTTTTTGGAAAGTGTTTATTTCTGTATTCCAATGTTGCAACTTGCTGAAAACCGTCCACAGTGTTACTATCATCCTGATTCAACAGTACTGAAATAAAATTAACTTACAGAGTGCGTCAAACATGATTTAGAGCTTGTTTATGGAACAGTGTTTATTTCTGTATTTCAACATGATTTGGAGCTTGTTTATGGAAAAGTGTTTATTTCTGTATTTCAACATGATTTGGAGCTTGTATTTGAAAAGTGCTTATTTCTGTATTTCAACATGATTTGGAATTTGTTTTTGAAAAGTGTTTTTTCTGTATTTCAACATGATTTAGAGTTTGTTTTTGGAAGTGTTTATTTCTGTATTTCAATGTTGCAACTTGCTGAAAACTGTCCACAGTGTTCCTATCATCCTGATCAAACAGTACTGAAATAAAATTAACTTACAGAGTGCATCAAACATGATTTAGAGCTTGTTTATGGAACAGTGTTTATTTCTGTATTTCAACATGATTTGGAGCTTGTTTTTGAAAAGTGTTTTTTCTGTATTTCAACATGATTTAGAGCTTGTTTTTGGAAAAGTGTATATTTCTGTATTTCAATGTTGCAACTTGCTGAAAACCGTCCACAGTGTTACTATCATCCTGATTAAACAGTACTGAAATAAAATGAACTTACAGAGTGCATTAAACATGATTTAGAGCTTGTTTATGGAAAAGTGTTTATTTCTGTATTTCAACATGATTTGGAGCTTGTTTTTGAAAAGTGCTTATTTCTGTATTTCAACATGATTTGGAGCTTGTTTTTGAAAAGTGTTTATTTCTGTTTTTCAACATGATTTAGAGCTTGTTTTTGGAAAAGTGTTTATTTCTGTATTCCAATGTTGCAACTTGATGAAAACTGTCCACAGTGTTCCTATCATCCTGATTAAACAGTACTGAAATAAAATTAACTTACAGAGTGCATCAAACATGATTTAGAGCTTGTTTATGGAAAAGTGTTTATTTCTGTATTTCAACATGATTTGGAGCTTGTTTTTGAAAAGTGTTTATTTCTGTATTTCAACATGATTTGGAGCTTGTTTTTGAAAAGTGTTTTTTCTGTATTTCAACATGATTTAGAGCTTGTTTATGGAAAAGTGTTTATTTCTGTATTTCAACCTGATTTGGAGCTTGTTTTTTAAACGTGCTTATTTCTGTATTTCAACATGATTTGGAGCTTGTTTTTGAAAAGTGTTTTTTCTGTATTTCAACATGATTTAGAGCTTGTTTTTGGAAAAGTGTATATTTCTGTATTTCAATGTTGCAACTTGCTGAAAACCGTCCACAGTGTTACTATCATCCTGATTAAACAGTACTGAAATAAAATTAACTTACAGAGTGCGTCAAACATGATTTAGAGCTTGTTTATGGAACAAAGTTTATTTCTGTATTTCAACATGATTTGGAGCTTGTTTTTGAAAAGTGCTTATTTCTGTATTTCAACATGATTTGGAGCTTGTTTTTGAAAAGTGGTTATTTCTGTATTTCAACATGATTTAGAGCTTGTTTTTGAAAAAGTGTTTATTTCTGTATTCCAATGTTGCAACTTAATGAAAACTGTCCACAGTGTTCCTATCATCCTGATTAAACAGTACTGAAATAAAATTAACTTACAGAGTGCATCAAACATGATTTAGAGCTTGTTTATGGAAAAGTGTTTATTTCTGTATTTCAACATGATTTGGAGCTTGTTTTTGAAAAGTGTTTATTTCTGTATTTCAACATGATTTGGAGCTTGTTTTTGGAAAGTGTTTATTTCTGTATTCCAATGTTGCAACTTGCTGAAAACCGTCCACAGTGTTACTATCATCCTGATTCAACAGTACTGAAATAAAATTAACTTACAGAGTGCGTCAAACATGATTTAGAGCTTGTTTATGGAACAGTGTTTATTTCTGTATTTCAACATGATTTGGAGCTTGTTTATGGAAAAGTGTTTATTTCTGTATTTCAACATGATTTGGAGCTTGTATTTGAAAAGTGCTTATTTCTGTATTTCAACATGATTTGGAATTTGTTTTTGAAAAGTGTTTTTTCTGTATTTCAACATGATTTAGAGTTTGTTTTTGGAAGTGTTTATTTCTGTATTTCAATGTTGCAACTTGCTGAAAACTGTCCACAGTGTTCCTATCATCCTGATCAAACAGTACTGAAATAAAATTAACTTACAGAGTGCATCAAACATGATTTAGAGCTTGTTTATGGAACAGTGTTTATTTCTGTATTTCAACATGATTTGGAGCTTGTTTTTGAAAAGTGTTTTTTCTGTATTTCAACATGATTTAGAGCTTGTTTTTGGAAAAGTGTATATTTCTGTATTTCAATGTTGCAACTTGCTGAAAACCGTCCACAGTGTTACTATCATCCTGATTAAACAGTACTGAAATAAAATGAACTTACAGAGTGCATTAAACATGATTTAGAGCTTGTTTATGGAAAAGTGTTTATTTCTGTATTTCAACATGATTTGGAGCTTGTTTTTGAAAAGTGCTTATTTCTGTATTTCAACATGATTTGGAGCTTGTTTTTGAAAAGTGTTTATTTCTGTTTTTCAACATGATTTAGAGCTTGTTTTTGGAAAAGTGTTTATTTCTGTATTCCAATGTTGCAACTTGATGAAAACTGTCCACAGTGTTCCTATCATCCTGATTAAACAGTACTGAAATAAAATTAACTTACAGAGTGCATCAAACATGATTTAGAGCTTGTTTATGGAAAAGTGTTTATTTCTGTATTTCAACATGATTTGGAGCTTGTTTTTGAAAAGTGTTTATTTCTGTATTTCAACATGATTTGGAGCTTGTTTTTGAAAAGTGTTTTTTCTGTATTTCAACATGATTTAGAGCTTGTTTATGGAAAAGTGTTTATTTCTGTATTTCAACCTGATTTGGAGCTTGTTTTTTAAACGTGCTTATTTCTGTATTTCAACATGATTTGGAGCTTGTTTTTGAAAAGTGTTTTTTCTGTATTTCAACATGATTTAGAGCTTGTTTTTGGAAAAGTGTATATTTCTGTATTTCAATGTTGCAACTTGCTGAAAACCGTCCACAGTGTTACTATCATCCTGATTAAACAGTACTGAAATAAAATTAACTTACAGAGTGCGTCAAACATGATTTAGAGCTTGTTTATGGAACAAAGTTTATTTCTGTATTTCAACATGATTTGGAGCTTGTTTTTGAAAAGTGCTTATTTCTGTATTTCAACATGATTTGGAGCTTGTTTTTGAAAAGTGGTTATTTCTGTATTTCAACATGATTTAGAGCTTGTTTTTGAAAAAGTGTTTATTTCTGTATTCCAATGTTGCAACTTAATGAAAACTGTCCACAGTGTTCCTATCATCCTGATTAAACAGTACTGAAATAAAATTAACTTACAGAGTGCATCAAACATGATTTAGAGCTTGTTTATGGAAAAGTGTTTATTTCTGTATTTCAACATGATTTGGAGCTTGATTTTGAAAAGTGCTTATTTCTGTATTTTAACATGATTTGGAGCTTGTTTTTGAAAAGTGTTTATTTCTGTATTCCAATGTTGCAACTTGATGAAAACTGTCCACAGTGTTCCTGTCATCCTGATTAAACAGTACTGAAATAAAATGAACTTACAGAGTGCATCAAACATGATTTAGAGCTTGTTTATGGAAAAGTGTTTATTTCTGTATTTCAACATGATTTGGAGCTTGTTTATGGAAAAGTGTTTATTTCTGTATTTCAACATGATTTGGAGCTTGTTTTTGAAAAGTGCTTATTTCTGTATTTCAACATGATTTGGAGCTTGTTTTTGAAATGTGTTTTTTTTGTAGTTCAACATGATTTAGAGCTTGTTTTTGGAAAAGTGTTTAATTCTGTATTTCAATGTTGCAACTTGCTGAAAACTGTCCACAGTGTTCCTATCATCCTGATTAAACAGTACTGAAATAAAATTAACTTACAGAGTGCATCAAACATGATTTAGAGCTTGTTTATGGAAAAGTGTTTATTTCTGTATTTCAACATGATTTGGAGCTTGTTTTTGAAAAGTGCTTATTTCTGTATTTCAACATGATTTGGATCTTGTTTTTGAAAAGTGTTTTTTCTGTATTTCATCATGATTTAGAGCTTGTTTTTGGAAAAGTGTTTAATTCTGTATTTCAATGTTGCAACTTGCTGAAAACTGTCCACAGTGTTCCTATCATCCTGATTAAACAGTACTGAAATAAAATTAACTTACAAAGAGCATCAAACATGATTTAGAGCTTGTTTATGGAAAAGTGTTTATTTCTGTTTTTCAACATGATTTAGAGCTTGTTTTTGGAAAAGTGTTTATTTCTGTATTCCAATGTTGCAAATTGATGAAAACTGTCCACAGTGTTCCTATCATCCTGATTAAACAGTACTGAAAAAAAAATTAACTTACAGAGTGCATCAAACATGATTTAGAGCTTGTTTATGGAAAAGTGTTTATTTCTGTATTTCAATATGATTTGGAGCTTGTTTTTGAAAAGTGCTTATTTCTGTATTTCAACATGATTTGGAGCTTGTTTTTGGAAAGTGTTTATTTCTGTATTCCAATGTTGCAACTTGCTGAAAACCGTCCACAGTGTTACTATCATCCTGATTCAACAGTACTGAAATAAAATTAACTTACAGAGTGCGTCAAACATGATTTAGAGCTTGTTTATGGAACAGTGTTTATTTCTGTATTTCAACATGATTTGGAGCTTGTTTATGGAAAAGTGTTTATTTCTGTATTTCAACATGATTTGGAGCTTGTATTTGAAAAGTGCTTATTTCTGTATTTCAACATGATTTGGAATTTGTTTTTGAAAAGTGTTTTTTCTGTATTTCAACATGATTTAGAGTTTGTTTTTGGAAGTGTTTATTTCTGTATTTCAATGTTGCAACTTGCTGAAAACTGTCCACAGTGTTCCTATCATCCTGATCAAACAGTACTGAAATAAAATTAACTTACAGAGTGCATCAAACATGATTTAGAGCTTGTTTATGGAACAGTGTTTATTTCTGTATTTCAACATGATTTGGAGCTTGTTTTTGAAAAGTGTTTTTTCTGTATTTCAACATGATTTAGAGCTTGTTTTTGGAAAAGTGTATATTTCTGTATTTCAATGTTGCAACTTGCTGAAAACCGTCCACAGTGTTACTATCATCCTGATTAAACAGTACTGAAATAAAATGAACTTACAGAGTGCATTAAACATGATTTAGAGCTTGTTTATGGAAAAGTGTTTATTTCTGTATTTCAACATGATTTGGAGCTTGTTTTTGAAAAGTGCTTATTTCTGTAATTCAACATGATTTGGAGCTTGTTTTTGAAAAGTGTTTATTTCTGTTTTTCAACATGATTTAGAGCTTGTTTTTGGAAAAGTGTTTATTTCTGTATTCCAATGTTGCAACTTGATGAAAACTGTCCACAGTGTTCCTATCATCCTGATTAAACAGTACTGAAATAAAATTAACTTACAGAGTGCATCAAACATGATTTAGAGCTTGTTTATGGAAAAGTGTTTATTTCTGTATTTCAACATGATTTGGAGCTTGTTTTTGAAAAGTGTTTATTTCTGTATTTCAACATGATTTGGAGCTTGTTTTTGGAAAGTGTTTATTTCTGTATTCCAATGTTGCAACTTGCTGAAAACCGTCCACAGTGTTACTATCATCCTGATTCAACAGTACTGAAATAAAATTAACTTACAGAGTGCGTCAAACATGATTTAGAGCTTGTTTATGGAACAGTGTTTATTTCTGTATTTCAACATGATTTGGAGCTTGTTTATGGAAAAGTGTTTATTTCTGTATTTCAACATGATTTGGAGCTTGTATTTGAAAAGTGCTTATTTCTGTATTTCAACATGATTTGGAATTTGTTTTTGAAAAGTGTTTTTTCTGTATTTCAACATGATTTAGAGTTTGTTTTTGGAAGTGTTTATTTCTGTATTTCAATGTTGCAACTTGCTGAAAACTGTCCACAGTGTTCCTATCATCCTGATCAAACAGTACTGAAATAAAATTAACTTACAGAGTGCATCAAACATGATTTAGAGCTTGTTTATGGAACAGTGTTTATTTCTGTATTTCAACATGATTTGGAGCTTGTTTTTGAAAAGTGTTTTTTCTGTATTTCAACATGATTTAGAGCTTGTTTTTGGAAAAGTGTATATTTCTGTATTTCAATGTTGCAACTTGCTGAAAACCGTCCACAGTGTTACTATCATCCTGATTAAACAGTACTGAAATAAAATGAACTTACAGAGTGCATTAAACATGATTTAGAGCTTGTTTATGGAAAAGTGTTTATTTCTGTATTTCAACATGATTTGGAGCTTGTTTTTGAAAAGTGCTTATTTCTGTATTTCAACATGATTTGGAGCTTGTTTTTGAAAAGTGTTTATTTCTGTTTTTCAACATGATTTAGAGCTTGTTTTTGGAAAAGTGTTTATTTCTGTATTCCAATGTTGCAACTTGATGAAAACTGTCCACAGTGTTCCTATCATCCTGATTAAACAGTACTGAAATAAAATTAACTTACAGAGTGCATCAAACATGATTTAGAGCTTGTTTATGGAAAAGTGTTTATTTCTGTATTTCAACATGATTTGGAGCTTGTTTTTGAAAAGTGTTTATTTCTGTATTTCAACATGATTTGGAGCTTGTTTTTGAAAAGTGTTTTTTCTGTATTTCAACATGATTTAGAGCTTGTTTTTGGAAAAGTGTTTATTTCTGTATTCCAATGTTGCAACTTGATGAAAACTGTCCACAGTGTTCCTATCATCCTGATTAAACAGTACTAAAATAAAATAAAATTACAGAGTGCATCAAACATGATTTAGAGCTTGTTTATAGAAAAGTGTTTATTTCTGTATTTCAACATGATTTGGAGCTTGTTTATGGAAAAGTGTTTATTTCTGTATTTCAACATGATTTGGAGCTTGTATTTGAAAAGTGCTTATTTCTGTATTTCAACATGATTTGGAATTTGTTTTTGAAAAGTGTTTTTTCTGTATTTCAACATGATTTAGAGTTTGTTTTTGGAAGTGTTTATTTCTGTATTTCAATGTTGCAACTTGCTGAAAACTGTCCACAGTGTTCCTATCATCCTGATCAAACAGTACTGAAATAAAATTAACTTACAGAGTGCATCAAACATGATTTAGAGATTCTTTATTGAAAAGTGTTTATTTCTGTATTTCAACATGATTTGGAGCTTGTTTTTGAAAAGTGCTTATTTCTGTATTTCAACCTGATTTGGAGCTTGTTTTTGAAAAGTGTTTATTTCTGTTTTTCAACATGATTTAGAGCTTGTTTTTGGAAAAGTGTTTATTTCTTTATCTTCTTGAGAATACAGGGGGTGCTGTTTCGCATTAGCATAATTGCCTCTACAGACTAAACTGCCTCTTATTCAATTATTGCTGTTACTATATGCATATAACCATATAGCATTGGATAGAAAACAAGCTATGGTTTCTAAAACCGTTCCAATTGAGTCTCTGAGTCAAACACAGGTCATTTCACAGCACTTTCCCTGAGCCTGAAAAAGATTGCAAGATGTGTATGCTCGCTTCAAAGCTCTGCCTATATATGGTCACGCCACCTATGACCCGAATGACACTTCCTTCTTCTTCCTCTGGGTGTCTGGAAGACGTCAGAGGAGAAATTTTTTGTTTATCTTGTACTGACGTGAAATAAGACTTATTTCTTTAGCGTGACCGACAACTTCCGGTTTCTGAGATGCGCGTTTTCAGAGGTGGCATTGTCTTTTGTTATGCTGACGTTACGGATGAAAACTATCTCCGTGTCGAAGTTTGTTTGCTACATGTGACCATATCACCGTAATGTATGTTTTTTCAATATAGTTTAATCAGATTATTAGAATTTTTTCGGGAGTTTTGCCGTGTTCCGTTCTTTTAACTTTGGGAATTGACCGTGCCAGTCGACCAGTACCCAGGCTAAATGAAGAGGGGAGGTTGCCATTGTGAATGGATTGAACGACTCATCAGGACTAAGGACACCTTGATCAACATTCTGATGAAAGACCAGCAATAGTAAGACCCAATTTACGATGTTATTTCATATATCTGTCGTGCATGTGAACTGGTCGGGCGCGTCCAGCCGGTTCTGGCTGGCCTGGTTATGCTAATTAGCGATACATTTTGTTTTCGCTATAAAACATTTAAAAAATCTGAAATATTGTTTGGATTCACCAGATGTTGGGCTTTCAATGTCTGTACGCTGTGTATTTTTTCTGAAATGTTTTAAGACAAGTAATTAGTTATATAACGTTGGTCTCTGTAATTGTTCTAGCTGCATCAGCACTATATCAGATTGCAGCTGCAATGTAGAACTGTGATTTATACCTGAAAAATGCACATTTAAAAAAAAAAAACTATGCTATACCATAAATATGTTATCAGACTGTCATCTTAAGAATTTTTTTGTTGGTTAGTGGCTATCAATATCTTAGTTTAGCCGAATTGGTGATAGCACCTGATGGAGTAAGAAACTGTTGGAGTAAGAAAATGGTGTCATTTTGCTAACGTGTTTAGCTAATAGATTTACATATTGTGTCTTCCCTGTAAAACATTTAAAAAATCTGAAATGGTGGTTTTATTCACAAGATCTGTGTCTTTCATTGGGTGTCTTGGACTTGTGATTTAATGATATTTAGATGCTACTATTTAATTGTGACGCTATGCTAGCGATGCTAATCAGTGTGGGGGGTGTGGGGGGTGCTCCCGGATCCGGGTTAGGTACTCTGTAGAGGTTATTCCAATGTTGCAACTTGCTGAAAACCGTCCACAGTGTTACTATCATCCTGATTAAACAGTACTGAAATAAAATTAACTTACAGAGTGCGTCAAACATGATTTAGAGCTTGTTTATGGAACAGTGTTTATTTCTGTATTTCAACATGATTTGGAGCTTGTTTTTGAAAAGTGCTTTTTTCTGTATTTCAACATGATTTGGAGCTTGTTTTTGAAAAGTGTTTATTTCTGTTTTTCAACATGATTTAGAGCTTGTTTTTGGAAAAGTGTTTATTTCTGTATTCCAATGTTGCAACTAGATGAAAACTGTCCACAGTGTTCCTATCATCCTGATTAAACAGTACTGAAATAAAATTAACTTATAGAGTGCATCAAACATGATTTAGAGATTGTTTATTGAAAAGTGTTTATTTCTGTATTTCAACATGATTTGGAGCTTGTTTTTGAAAAGTGTTTATTTCTGTATTTCAACATGATTTAGAGCTTGTTTTTGGAAAAGTGTTTATTTCTGTATTCCAATGTTGCAACTTGATGAAAACTGTCCACAGTGTTCCTATCATCCTGATTAAACAGTACTGAAATAAAATAAAATTACAGAGTGCATCAAACATGATTTAGAGCTTGTTTATGGAAAAGTGTTTACTTCTGTATTTCAACCTGATTTGGAGCTTGTTTTTGGAAAAGTGTTTATTTCTGTATTCCAATGTTGCAACTTGCTGAAAACCGTCCACAGTGTTACTATCATCCTGATTAAACAGTACTGAAATAAAATTAACTTACAGAGTGCGTCAAACATGATTTAGAGCTTGTTTATGGAAAAGTGTTTATTTCTGTATTTCAACATGATTTGGAGCTTGTTTTTGAAAGGTGCTTATTTCTGTATTTCAACATGATTTGGAGCTTGTTTTTGAAAAGTGTTTTTTCTGTATTTCATCATGATTTAGAGCTTGTTTTTTTAGAAAAGTGTTTAATTCTGTATTTCAATGTTGCAACTTGCTGAAAACTGTCCACAGTGTTCCTATCATCCTGATTAAACAGTACTGAAATAAAATTAACTTACAGAGTGCGTCAAACATGATTTAGAGCTTGTTTATGGAACAGTGTTTATTTCTGTATTTCAACATGATTTGGAGCTTGTTTTTGAAAAGTGCTTATTTCTGTATTTCAACATGATTTGGAGCTTGTTTTTGAAAAGTGTTTATTTCTGTTTTTCAACATGATTTAGAGCTTGTTTTTGGAAAAGTGTTTATTTCTGTATTCCAATGTTGCAAATTGATGAAAACTGTCCACAGTGTTCGTATCATCCTGATTAAACAGTACTGAAATAAAATTAACTTACAGAGTGCATCAAACATGATTTAGAGCTTGTTTATGGAAAAGTGTTTATTTCTGTATTTCAACATGATTTGGAGCTTGTTTTTGAAAAGTGCTTATTTCTGTATTTCAACATGATTTGGAGCTTGTTTTTGAAAAGTGTTTATTTCTGTTTTTCAACATGATTTAGAGCTTGTTTTTGGAAAAGTGTTTATTTCTGTATTCCAATGTTGCAAATTGATGAAAACTGTCCACAGTGTTCCTATCATCCTGATTAAACAGTACTGAAATAAAATTAACTTAAAGAGTGCATCAAACATGATTTAGAGATTGTTTATTGAAAAGTGTTTATTTCTGTATTTCAACATGATTTTGAGCTTGTTTTTGAAAAGTGCTTATTTCTGTATTTCAACATGATTTGGAGCTTGTTTCTGAAAAGTGTTTATTTCTGTATTTCAACATGATTTAGAGCTTGTTTTTGGAAAAGTGTTTATTTCTGTATTCCAATGTTGCAACTTGATGAAAACTGTCCACAGTGTTCCTATCATCCTGATTAAACAGTACTGAAATAAAATAAAATTACAGAGTGCATCAAACATGATTTAGAGCTTGTTTATGGAAAAGTGTTTACTTCTGTATTTCAACCTGATTTGGAGCTTGTTTTTGGAAAAGTGTTTATTTCTGTATTCCAATGTTGCAACTTGCTGAAAACCGTCCACAGTGTTACTATCATCCTGATTAAACAGTACTGAAATAAAATTAACTTACAGAGTGCGTCAAACATGATTTAGAGCTTGTTTATGGAACAGTGTTTATTTCTGTATTTCAACATGATTTGGAGCTTGTTTTTGAAAAGTGCTTATTTCTGTATTTCAACATGATTTGGAGCTTGTTTTTGAAAAGTGTTTATTTCTGTTTTTCAACATGATTTAGAGCTTGTTTTTGGAAAAGTGTTTATTTCTGTATTCCAATGTTGCAAATTGATGAAAACTGTCCACAGTGTTCCTATCATCCTGATTAAACAGTACTGAAAAAAAATTAACTTCCAGAGTGCATCAAACATGATTTAGAGCTTGTTTATGGAAAACTGTTTATTTCTGTATTTCAACATGATTTGGAGCTTGTTTTTGGAAAAGTGTTTATTTCTGTATTTCAATGTTGCAACTTGTTGAAAACTGTCCACAGTGTTCCTAACATCCTGATTAAACAGTACTGAAAAAAAATTAACTTCCAGAGTGCATCAAACATGATTTAGAGCTTGTTTATGGAAAAGTGTTTATTTCTGTATTTCAACATGATTTGGAGCTTGTTTTTGAAAGGTGCTTATTTCTGTATTTCAACATGATTTGGAGCTTGTTTTTGAAAAGTGTTTATTTCTGTATTTCAACATGATTTAGAGCTTGTTTTTGGAAAAGTGTTTATTTCTGTATTCCAATGTTGCAACTTGCTGAAAACTGTCCACAGTGTTCCTATCATCCTGATTAAACAGTACTGAAATAAAATAAAATTACAGAGTGCATCAAACATGATTTAGAGCTTGTTTATGGAAAAGTGTTTACTTCTGTATTTCAACCTGATTTGGAGCTTGTTTTTGGAAAAGTGTTTATTTCTGTATTCCAATGTTGCAACTTGCTGAAAACCGTCCACAGTGTTACTATCATCCTGATTAAACAGTACTGAAATAAAATTAACTTACAGAGTGCATCAAACATGATTTAGAGCTTGTTTATGGAAAAGTGTTTATTTCTGTATTTCAACATGATTTGGAGCTTGTTTTTGAAAGGTGCTTATTTCTGTATTTCAACATGATTTGGAGCTTGTTTTTGAAAAGTGTTTTTTCTGTATTTCATCATGATTTAGAGCTTGTTTTTGGAAAAGTGTTTAATTCTGTATTTCAATTTTGCAACTTGCTGAAAACTGTCCACAGTGTTCCTATCATCCTGATTAAACAGTACTGAAATAAAATAAAATTACAGAGTGCATCAAACATGATTTAGAGCTTGTTTATGGAAAAGTGTTTACTTCTGTATTTCAACCTGATTTGGAGCTTGTTTTTGGAAAAGTGTTTATTTCTGTATTCCAATGTTGCAACTTGCTGAAAACCGTCCACAGTGTTACTATCATCCTGATTAAACAGTACTGAAATAAAATTAACTTACAGAGTGCGTCAAACATGATTTAGAGCTTGTTTATGGAACAGTGTTTAATTCTGTATTTCAACATGATTTGGAGCTTGTTTTTGAAAAGTGCTTATTTCTGTATTTCAACATGATTTGGAGCTTGTTTTTGAAAAGTGTTTATTTCTGTTTTTCAACATGATTTAGAGCTTGTTTTTGGAAAAGTGTTTATTTCTGTATTCCAATGTTGCAAATTGATGAAAACTGTCCACAGTGTTCCTATCATCCTGATTAAACAGTACTGAAATAAAATTAACTTAGAGTGCATCAAACATGATTTAGAGCTTGTTTATGGAAAAGTGTTTATTTCTGTATTTCAACATGATTTGGAGCTTGTTTTTGAAAGGTGCTTATTTCTGTATTTCAACATGATTTGGAGCTTGTTTTTGAAAAGTGTTTTTTCTGTATTTCATCATGATTTAGAGCTTGTTTTTTTAGAAAAGTGTTTAATTCTGTATTTCAATGTTGCAACTTGCTGAAAACTGTCCACAGTGTTCCTATCATCCTGATTAAACAGTACTGAAATAAAATTAACTTACAGAGTGCGTCAAACATGATTTAGAGCTTGTTTATGGAACAGTGTTTATTTCTGTATTTCAACATGATTTGGAGCTTGTTTTTGAAAAGTGCTTATTTCTGTATTTCAACATGATTTGGAGCTTGTTTTTGGAAAGTGTTTATTTCTGTATTCCAATGTTGCAACTTGCTGAAAACCGTCCACAGTGTTACTATCATCCTGATTAAACAGTACTGAAATAAAATTAACTTACAGAGTGCGTCAAACATGATTTAGAGCTTGTTTATGGAACAGTGTTTATCTCTGTATTTCAACATGATTTCGAGCTTGTTTTTGAAAAGTGCTTATTTCTGTATTTCAACATGATTTGGAGCTTGTTTTTGAAAAGTGTTTATTTCTGTTTTTCAACATGATTTAGAGCTTGTTTTTGGAAAAGTGTTTATTTCTGTATTCCAATGTTGCAAATTGATGAAAACTGTCCACAGTGTTCCTATCATCCTGATTAAACAGTACTGAAATAAAATTAACTTAGAGTGCATCAAACATGATTTAGAGCTTGTTTATGGAAAAGTGTTTATTTCTGTATTTCAACATGATTTGGAGCTTGTTTTTGAAAGGTGCTTATTTCTGTATTTCAACATGATTTGGAGATTGTTTTTGAAAAGTGTTTATTTCTGTATTTCAACATGATTTAGAGCTTGTTTTTGGAAAAGTGTTTATTTCTGTATTCCAATGTTGCAACTTGATGAAAACTGTCCACAGTGTTCCTATCATCCTGATTAAACAGTACTGAAATAAAATAAAATTACAGAGTGCATCAAACATGATTCAGAGCTTGTTTATGGAAAAGTGTTTACTTCTGTATTTCAACCTGATTTGGAGCTTGTTTTTGGAAAAGTGTTTATTTCTGTATTCCAATGTTGCAACTTGCTGAAAACCGTCCACAGTGTTACTATCATCCTGATTAAACAGTACTGAAATAAAATTAACTTACAGAGTGCATCAAACATGATTTAGAGCTTGTTTATGGAAAAGTGTTTATTTCTGTATTTCAACATGATTTGGAGCTTGTTTTTGAAAGGTGCTTATTTCTGTATTTCAACATGATTTGGAGCTTGTTTTTGAAAAGTGTTTTTTTCTGTATTTCATCATGATTTAGAGCTTGTTTTTGGAAAAGTGTTTAATTCTGTATTTCAATGTTGCAACTTGCTGAAAACTGTCCACAGTGTTCCTATCATCCTGATTAAACAGTACTGAAATAAAATTAACTTACAAAGAGCATCAAACATGATTTAGAGCTTGTTTATGGAAAAGTGTTTATTTCTGTATTTCAACATGATTTGGAGCTTGTTTTTGAAAAGTGCTTTTTTCTGTATTTCAACATGATTTGGAGCTTGTTTTTGGAAAGTGTTTATTTCTGTATTCCAATGTTGCAACTTGCTGAAAACCGTCCACAGTGTTACTATCATCCTGATTAAACAGCACTGAAATAAAATTAACTTACAGAGTGCATCAAACATGATTTAGAGCTTGTTTATGGAAAAGTGTTTATTTCTGTATTTCAACATGATTTGGAGTTTGTATTTGAAAAGTGCTTATTTCTGTATTTCAACATGATTTGGAGCTTGTTTTTGGAAAGTGTTTATTTCTGTATTCCAATGTTGCAACTTGCTGAAAACCGTCCACAGTGTTACTATCATCCTGATTAAACAGTACTGAAATAAAATTAACTTACAGAGTGCGTCAAACATGATTTAGAGCTTGTTTATGGAACAGTGTTTATTTCTGTATTTCAACATGATTTGGAGCTTGTTTTTGAAAAGTGCTTATTTCTGTATTTCAACATGATTTGGAGCTTGTTTTTGAAAAGTGTTTATTTCTGTTTTTCAACATGATTTAGAGCTTGTTTTTGGAAAAGTGTTTATTTCTTTATTCCAATGTTGCAAATTGATGAAAACTGTCCACAGTGTTCCTATCATCCTGATTAAACAGTACTGAAATAAAATTAACTTACAGACTGCATCAAACATGATTTAGAGCTTGTTTTTGAAAAGTGCTTATTTCTGTATTTCAACATGATTTGGAGCTTGTTTTTGAAAAGTGTTTATTTCTGTATTTCGACATGATTTGGAGCTTGTTTTTGAAAAGTGTTTTTTCTGTATTTCATCATGATTTAGACCTTGTTTTTGGAAAAGTGTTTAATTCTGTATTTCAATGTTGCAACTTGCTGAAAACTGTCCACAGTGTTCCTATCATCCTGATTAAACAGTACTGAAATAAAATTAACTTACAAAGAGCATCAAACATGATTTAGAGCTTGTTTATGGAAAAGTGTTTATTTCTGTATTTCAACATGATTTGGAGCTTGTTTTTGAAAGGTGCTTATTTCTGTATTTCAACATAATTTGGAGCTTGTTTTTGAAAAGTGTTTTTTCTGTATTTCATCATGATTTAGAGCTTGTTTTTGGAAAAGTGTTTAATTCTGTATTTCAATGTTGCAACTTGCTGAAAACTGTCCACAGTGTTCGTATCATCCTGATTAAACAGTACTGAAAAAAATTAACTTACAAAGAGCATCAAACATGATTTAGAGCTTGTTTATGGAAAAGTGTTTATTTCTGTATTTCAACATGATTTGGAGCTTGTTTTTGAAAAGTGCTTATTTCTGTATTTCAACATGATTTGGAGCTTGTTTTTGAAAAGTGTTTATTTCTGTTTTTCAACATGATTTAGAGCTTGTTTTTGGAAAAGTGTTTATTTCTGTATTCCAATGTTGCAAATTGATGAAAACTGTCCACAGTGTTCCTATCATCCTGATTAAACAGTACTGAAATAAAATTAACTTAGAGTGCATCAAACATGATTTAGAGCTTGTTTATGGAAAAGTGTTTATTTCTGTATTTCAACATGATTTGGAGCTTGTTTTTGAAAGGTGCTTATTTCTGTATTTCAACATGATTTGGAGCTTGTTTTTGAAAAGTGTTTTTTCTGTATTTCATCATGATTTAGAGCTTGTTTTTTTAGAAAAGTGTTTAATTCTGTATTTCAATGTTGCAACTTGCTGAAAACTGTCCACAGTGTTCCTATCATCCTGATTAAACAGTACTGAAATAAAATTAACTTACAGAGTGCGTCAAACATGATTTAGAGCTTGTTTATGGAACAGTGTTTATTTCTGTATTTCAACATGATTTGGAGCTTGTTTTTGAAAAGTGCTTATTTCTGTATTTCAACATGATTTGGAGCTTGTTTTTGAAAAGTGTTTATTTCTGTTTTTCAACATGATTTAGAGCTTGTTTTTGGAAAAGTGTTTATTTCTGTATTCCAATGTTGCAAATTGATGAAAACTGTCCACAGTGTTCCTATCATCCTGATTAAACAGTACTGAAATAAAATTAACTTACAGAGTGCATCAAACATGATTTAGAGCTTGTTTATGGAAAAGTGTTTATTTCTGTATTTCAACATGATTTGGAGCTTGTTTTTGAAAAGTGCTTATTTCTGTATTTCAACATGATTTGGAGCTTGTTTTTGGAAAGTGTTTATTTCTGTATTCCAATGTTGCAACTTGCTGAAAACCGTCCACAGTGTTACTATCATCCTGATTAAACAGTACTGAAATAAAATTAACTTACAGAGTGCGTCAAACATGATTTAGAGCTTGTTTATGGAACAGTGTTTATCTCTGTATTTCAACATGATTTGGAGCTTGTTTTTGAAAAGTGCTTATTTCTGTATTTCAACATGATTTGGAGCTTGTTTTTGAAAAGTGTTTATTTCTGTTTTTCAACATGATTTAGAGCTTGTTTTTGGAAAAGTGTTTATTTCTGTATTCCAATGTTGCAAATTGATGAAAACTGTCCACAGTGTTCCTATCATCCTGATTAAACAGTACTGAAATAAAATTAACTTAGAGTGCATCAAACATGATTTAGAGCTTGTTTATGGAAAAGTGTTTATTTCTGTATTTCAACATGATTTGGAGCTTGTTTTTGAAAGGTGCTTATTTCTGTATTTCAACATGATTTGGAGCTTGTTTTTGAAAAGTGTTTATTTCTGTATTTCAACATGATTTAGAGCTTGTTTTTGGAAAAGTGTTTATTTCTGTATTCCAATGTTGCAACTTGATGAAAACTGTCCACAGTGTTCCTATCATCCTGATTAAACAGTACTGAAATAAAATAAAATTACAGAGTGCATCAAACATGATTCAGAGCTTGTTTATGGAAAAGTGTTTACTTCTGTATTTCAACCTGATTTGGAGCTTGTTTTTGGAAAAGTGTTTATTTCTGTATTCCAATGTTGCAACTTGCTGAAAACCGTCCACAGTGTTACTATCATCCTGATTAAACAGTACTGAAATAAAATTAACTTACAGAGTGCATCAAACATGATTTAGAGCTTGTTTATGGAAAGTGTTTATTTCTGTATTTCAACATGATTTGGAGCTTGTTTTTGAAAGGTGCTTATTTCTGTATTTCAACATGATTTGGAGCTTGTTTTTGAAAAGTGTTTTTTCTGTATTTCATCATGATTTAGAGCTTGTTTTTGGAAAAGTGTTTAATTCTGTATTTCAATGTTGCAACTTGCTGAAAACTGTCCACAGTGTTCCTATCATCCTGATTAAACAGTACTGAAATAAAATTAACTTACAAAGAGCATCAAACATGATTTAGAGCTTGTTTATGGAAAAGTGTTTATTTCTGTATTTCAACATGATTTGGAGCTTGTTTTTGAAAAGTGCTTTTTTCTGTATTTCAACATGATTTGGAGCTTGTTTTTGGAAAGTGTTTATTTCTGTATTCCAATGTTGCAACTTGCTGAAAACCGTCCACAGTGTTACTATCATCCTGATTAAACAGTACTGAAATAAAATTAACTTACAGAGTGCATCAAACATGATTTAGAGCTTGTTTATGGAAAAGTGTTTATTTCTGTATTTCAACATGATTTGGAGTTTGTATTTGAAAAGTGCTTATTTCTGTATTTCAACATGATTTGGAGCTTGTTTTTGGAAAGTGTTTATTTCTGTATTCCAATGTTGCAACTTGCTGAAAACCGTCCACAGTGTTACTATCATCCTGATTAAACAGTACTGAAATAAAATTAACTTACAGAGTGCGTCAAACATGATTTAGAGCTTGTTTATGGAACAGTGTTTATTTCTGTATTTCAACATGATTTGGAGCTTGTTTTTGAAAAGTGCTTATTTCTGTATTTCAACATGATTTGGAGCTTGTTTTTGGAAAGTGTTTATTTCTGTATTCCAATGTTGCAACTTGCTGAAAACCGTCCACAGTGTTACTATCATCCTGATTAAACAGTACTGAAATAAAATTAACTTACAGAGTGCGTCAAACATGATTTAGAGCTTGTTTATGGAACAGTGTTTATCTCTGTATTTCAACATGATTTCGAGCTTGTTTTTGAAAAGTGCTTATTTCTGTATTTCAACATGATTTGGAGCTTGTTTTTGAAAAGTGTTTATTTCTGTTTTTCAACATGATTTAGAGCTTGTTTTTGGAAAAGTGTTTATTTCTGTATTCCAATGTTGCAAATTGATGAAAACTGTCCACAGTGTTCCTATCATCCTGATTAAACAGTACTGAAATAAAATTAACTTAGAGTGCATCAAACATGATTTAGAGCTTGTTTATGGAAAAGTGTTTATTTCTGTATTTCAACATGATTTGGAGCTTGTTTTTGAAAGGTGCTTATTTCTGTATTTCAACATGATTTGGAGATTGTTTTTGGAAAGTGTTTATTTCTGTATTCCAATGTTGCAACTTGCTGAAAACCGTCCACAGTGTTACTATCATCCTGATTAAACAGTACTGAAATAAAATTAACTTACAGAGTGCGTCAAACATGATTTAGAGCTTGTTTATGGAACAGTGTTTATCTCTGTATTTCAACATGATTTGGAGCTTGTTTTTGAAAAGTGCTTATTTCTGTATTTCAACATGATTTGGAGCTTGTTTTTGAAAAGTGTTTATTTCTGTTTTTCAACATGATTTAGAGCTTGTTTTTGGAAAAGTGTTTATTTCTGTATTCCAATGTTGCAAATTGATGAAAACTGTCCACAGTGTTCCTATCATCCTGATTAAACAGTACTGAAATAAAATTAACTTAGAGTGCATCAAACATGATTTAGAGCTTGTTTATGGAAAAGTGTTTATTTCTGTATTTCAACATGATTTGGAGCTTGTTTTTGAAAGGTGCTTATTTCTGTATTTCAACATGATTTGGAGCTTGTTTTTGAAAAGTGTTTATTTCTGTATTTCAACATGATTTAGAGCTTGTTTTTGGAAAAGTGTTTATTTCTGTATTCCAATGTTGCAACTTGATGAAAACTGTCCACAGTGTTCCTATCATCCTGATTAAACAGTACTGAAATAAAATAAAATTACAGAGTGCATCAAACATGATTCAGAGCTTGTTTATGGAAAAGTGTTTACTTCTGTATTTCAACCTGATTTGGAGCTTGTTTTTGGAAAAGTGTTTATTTCTGTATTCCAATGTTGCAACTTGCTGAAAACCGTCCACAGTGTTACTATCATCCTGATTAAACAGTACTGAAATAAAATTAACTTACAGAGTGCATCAAACATGATTTAGAGCTTGTTTATGGAAAGTGTTTATTTCTGTATTTCAACATGATTTGGAGCTTGTTTTTGAAAGGTGCTTATTTCTGTATTTCAACATGATTTGGAGCTTGTTTTTGAAAAGTGTTTTTTCTGTATTTCATCATGATTTAGAGCTTGTTTTTGGAAAAGTGTTTAATTCTGTATTTCAATGTTGCAACTTGCTGAAAACTGTCCACAGTGTTCCTATCATCCTGATTAAACAGTACTGAAATAAAATTAACTTACAAAGAGCATCAAACATGATTTAGAGCTTGTTTATGGAAAAGTGTTTATTTCTGTATTTCAACATGATTTGGAGCTTGTTTTTGAAAAGTGCTTTTTTCTGTATTTCAACATGATTTGGAGCTTGTTTTTGGAAAGTGTTTATTTCTGTATTCCAATGTTGCAACTTGCTGAAAACCGTCCACAGTGTTACTATCATCCTGATTAAACAGTACTGAAATAAAATTAACTTACAGAGTGCATCAAACATGATTTAGAGCTTGTTTATGGAAAAGTGTTTATTTCTGTATTTCAACATGATTTGGAGTTTGTATTTGAAAAGTGCTTATTTCTGTATTTCAACATGATTTGGAGCTTGTTTTTGGAAAGTGTTTATTTCTGTATTCCAATGTTGCAACTTGCTGAAAACCGTCCACAGTGTTACTATCATCCTGATTAAACAGTACTGAAATAAAATTAACTTACAGAGTGCGTCAAACATGATTTAGAGCTTGTTTATGGAACAGTGTTTATTTCTGTATTTCAACATGATTTGGAGCTTGTTTTTGAAAAGTGCTTATTTCTGTATTTCAACATGATTTGGAGCTTGTTTTTGGAAAGTGTTTATTTCTGTATTCCAATGTTGCAACTTGCTGAAAACCGTCCACAGTGTTACTATCATCCTGATTAAACAGTACTGAAATAAAATTAACTTACAGAGTGCGTCAAACATGATTTAGAGCTTGTTTATGGAACAGTGTTTATCTCTGTATTTCAACATGATTTCGAGCTTGTTTTTGAAAAGTGCTTATTTCTGTATTTCAACATGATTTGGAGCTTGTTTTTGAAAAGTGTTTATTTCTGTTTTTCAACATGATTTAGAGCTTGTTTTTGGAAAAGTGTTTATTTCTGTATTCCAATGTTGCAAATTGATGAAAACTGTCCACAGTGTTCCTATCATCCTGATTAAACAGTACTGAAATAAAATTAACTTAGAGTGCATCAAACATGATTTAGAGCTTGTTTATGGAAAAGTGTTTATTTCTGTATTTCAACATGATTTGGAGCTTGTTTTTGAAAGGTGCTTATTTCTGTATTTCAACATGATTTGGAGATTGTTTTTGAAAAGTGTTTATTTCTGTATTTCAACATGATTTAGAGCTTGTTTTTGGAAAAGTGTTTATTTCTGTATTCCAATGTTGCAACTTGATGAAAACTGTCCACAGTGTTCCTATCATCCTGATTAAACAGTACTGAAATAAAATAAAATTACAGAGTGCATCAAACATGATTCAGAGCTTGTTTATGGAAAAGTGTTTACTTCTGTATTTCAACCTGATTTGGAGCTTGTTTTTGGAAAAGTGTTTATTTCTGTATTCCAATGTTGCAACTTGCTGAAAACCGTCCACAGTGTTACTATCATCCTGATTAAACAGTACTGAAATAAAATTAACTTACAGAGTGCATCAAACATGATTTAGAGCTTGTTTATGGAAAAGTGTTTATTTCTGTATTTCAACATGATTTGGAGCTTGTTTTTGAAAGGTGCTTATTTCTGTATTTCAACATGATTTGGAGCTTGTTTTTGAAAAGTGTTTTTTTCTGTATTTCATCATGATTTAGAGCTTGTTTTTGGAAAAGTGTTTAATTCTGTATTTCAATGTTGCAACTTGCTGAAAACTGTCCACAGTGTTCCTATCATCCTGATTAAACAGTACTGAAATAAAATTAACTTACAAAGAGCATCAAACATGATTTAGAGCTTGTTTATGGAAAAGTGTTTATTTCTGTATTTCAACATGATTTGGAGCTTGTTTTTGAAAAGTGCTTTTTTCTGTATTTCAACATGATTTGGAGCTTGTTTTTGGAAAGTGTTTATTTCTGTATTCCAATGTTGCAACTTGCTGAAAACCGTCCACAGTGTTACTATCATCCTGATTAAACAGCACTGAAATAAAATTAACTTACAGAGTGCATCAAACATGATTTAGAGCTTGTTTATGGAAAAGTGTTTATTTCTGTATTTCAACATGATTTGGAGTTTGTATTTGAAAAGTGCTTATTTCTGTATTTCAACATGATTTGGAGCTTGTTTTTGGAAAGTGTTTATTTCTGTATTCCAATGTTGCAACTTGCTGAAAACCGTCCACAGTGTTACTATCATCCTGATTAAACAGTACTGAAATAAAATTAACTTACAGAGTGCGTCAAACATGATTTAGAGCTTGTTTATGGAACAGTGTTTATTTCTGTATTTCAACATGATTTGGAGCTTGTTTTTGAAAAGTGCTTATTTCTGTATTTCAACATGATTTGGAGCTTGTTTTTGAAAAGTGTTTATTTCTGTTTTTCAACATGATTTAGAGCTTGTTTTTGGAAAAGTGTTTATTTCTTTATTCCAATGTTGCAAATTGATGAAAACTGTCCACAGTGTTCCTATCATCCTGATTAAACAGTACTGAAATAAAATTAACTTACAGACTGCATCAAACATGATTTAGAGCTTGTTTTTGAAAAGTGCTTATTTCTGTATTTCAACATGATTTGGAGCTTGTTTTTGAAAAGTGTTTATTTCTGTATTTCGACATGATTTGGAGCTTGTTTTTGAAAAGTGTTTTTTCTGTATTTCATCATGATTTAGACCTTGTTTTTGGAAAAGTGTTTAATTCTGTATTTCAATGTTGCAACTTGCTGAAAACTGTCCACAGTGTTCCTATCATCCTGATTAAACAGTACTGAAATAAAATTAACTTACAAAGAGCATCAAACATGATTTAGAGCTTGTTTATGGAAAAGTGTTTATTTCTGTATTTCAACATGATTTGGAGCTTGTTTTTGAAAGGTGCTTATTTCTGTATTTCAACATAATTTGGAGCTTGTTTTTGAAAAGTGTTTTTTCTGTATTTCATCATGATTTAGAGCTTGTTTTTGGAAAAGTGTTTAATTCTGTATTTCAATGTTGCAACTTGCTGAAAACTGTCCACAGTGTTCGTATCATCCTGATTAAACAGTACTGAAAAAAATTAACTTACAAAGAGCATCAAACATGATTTAGAGCTTGTTTATGGAAAAGTGTTTATTTCTGTATTTCAACATGATTTGGAGCTTGTTTTTGAAAAGTGCTTATTTCTGTATTTCAACATGATTTGGAGCTTGTTTTTGAAAAGTGTTTATTTCTGTTTTTCAACATGATTTAGAGCTTGTTTTTGGAAAAGTGTTTATTTCTGTATTCCAATGTTGCAAATTGATGAAAACTGTCCACAGTGTTCCTATCATCCTGATTAAACAGTACTGAAATAAAATTAACTTAGAGTGCATCAAACATGATTTAGAGCTTGTTTATGGAAAAGTGTTTATTTCTGTATTTCAACATCATTTGGAGCTTGTTTTTGAAAGGTGCTTATTTCTGTATTTCAACATGATTTGGAGCTTGTTTTTGAAAAGTGTTTTTTCTGTATTTCATCATGATTTAGAGCTTGTTTTTTAGAAAAGTGTTTAATTCTGTATTTCAATGTTGCAACTTGCTGAAAACTGTCCACAGTGTTCCTATCATCCTGATTAAACAGTACTGAAATAAAATTAACTTACAGAGTGCGTCAAACATGATTTAGAGCTTGTTTATGGAACAGTGTTTATTTCTGTATTTCAACATGATTTGGAGCTTGTTTTTGAAAAGTGCTTATTTCTGTATTTCAACATGATTTGGAGCTTGTTTTTGAAAAGTGTTTATTTCTGTTTTTCAACATGATTTAGAGCTTGTTTTTGGAAAAGTGTTTATTTCTGTATTCCAATGTTGCAAATTGATGAAAACTGTCCACAGTGTTCCTATCATCCTGATTAAACAGTACTGAAATAAAATTAACTTACAGAGTGCATCAAACATGATTTAGAGCTTGTTTATGGAAAAGTGTTTATTTCTGTATTTCAACATGATTTGGAGCTTGTTTTTGAAAAGTGCTTATTTCTGTATTTCAACATGATTTGGAGCTTGTTTTTGGAAAGTGTTTATTTCTGTATTCCAATGTTGCAACTTGCTGAAAACCGTCCACAGTGTTACTATCATCCTGATTAAACAGTACTGAAATAAAATTAACTTACAGAGTGCGTCAAACATGATTTAGAGCTTGTTTATGGAACAGTGTTTATCTCTGTATTTCAACATGATTTGGAGCTTGTTTTTGAAAAGTGCTTATTTCTGTATTTCAACATGATTTGGAGCTTGTTTTTGAAAAGTGTTTATTTCTGTTTTTCAACATGATTTAGAGCTTGTTTTTGGAAAAGTGTTTATTTCTGTATTCCAATGTTGCAAATTGATGAAAACTGTCCACAGTGTTCCTATCATCCTGATTAAACAGTACTGAAATAAAATTAACTTAGAGTGCATCAAACATGATTTAGAGCTTGTTTATGGAAAAGTGTTTATTTCTGTATTTCAACATGATTTGGAGCTTGTTTTTGAAAGGTGCTTATTTCTGTATTTCAACATGATTTGGAGCTTGTTTTTGAAAAGTGTTTATTTCTGTATTTCAACATGATTTAGAGCTTGTTTTTGGAAAAGTGTTTATTTCTGTATTCCAATGTTGCAACTTGATGAAAACTGTCCACAGTGTTCCTATCATCCTGATTAAACAGTACTGAAATAAAATAAAATTACAGAGTGCATCAAACATGATTCAGAGCTTGTTTATGGAAAAGTGTTTACTTCTGTATTTCAACCTGATTTGGAGCTTGTTTTTGGAAAAGTGTTTATTTCTGTATTCCAATGTTGCAACTTGCTGAAAACCGTCCACAGTGTTACTATCATCCTGATTAAACAGTACTGAAATAAAATTAACTTACAGAGTGCATCAAACATGATTTAGAGCTTGTTTATGGAAAGTGTTTATTTCTGTATTTCAACATGATTTGGAGCTTGTTTTTGAAAGGTGCTTATTTCTGTATTTCAACATGATTTGGAGCTTGTTTTTGAAAAGTGTTTTTTCTGTATTTCAACATGATTTAGAGCTTGTTTTTGGAAAAGTGTTTAATTCTGTATTTCAATGTTGCAACTTGCTGAAAACTGTCCACAGTGTTCCTATCATCCTGATTAAACAGTACTGAAATAAAATTAACTTACAAAGAGCATCAAACATGATTTAGAGCTTGTTTATGGAAAAGTGTTTATTTCTGTATTTCAACATGATTTGGAGCTTGTTTTTGAAAAGTGCTTTTTTCTGTATTTCAACATGATTTGGAGCTTGTTTTTGGAAAGTGTTTATTTCTGTATTCCAATGTTGCAACTTGCTGAAAACCGTCCACAGTGTTACTATCATCCTGATTAAACAGTACTGAAATAAAATTAACTTACAGAGTGCATCAAACATGATTTAGAGCTTGTTTATGGAAAAGTGTTTATTTCTGTATTTCAACATGATTTGGAGCTTGTATTTGAAAAGTGCTTATTTCTGTATTTCAACATGATTTGGAGCTTGTTTTTGGAAAGTGTTTATTTCTGTATTCCAATGTTGCAACTTGCTGAAAACCGTCCACAGTGTTACTATCATCCTGATTAAACAGTACTGAAATAAAATTAACTTACAGAGTGCGTCAAACATGATTTAGAGCTTGTTTATGGAACAGTGTTTATTTCTGTATTTCAACATGATTTGGAGCTTGTTTTTGAAAAGTGCTTATTTCTGTATTTCAACATGATTTGGAGCTTGTTTTTGAAAAGTGTTTATTTCTGTTTTTCAACATGATTTAGAGCTTGTTTTTGGAAAAGTGTTTATTTCTGTATTCCAATGTTGCAACTTGCTGAAAACTGTCCACAGTGTTCCTATCATCCTGATTAAACAGTACTGAAATAAAATTAACTTACAGACTGCATCAAACATGATTTAGAGCTTGTTTTTGAAAAGTGCTTATTTCTGTATTTCAACATGATTTGGAGCTTGTTTTTGAAAAGTGTTTATTTCTGTATTTCAACATGATTTGGAGCTTGTTTTTGAAAAGTGTTTTTTCTGTATTTCATCAGGATTTAGACCTTGTTTTTGGAAAAGTGTTTAATTCTGTATTTCAATGTTGCAACTTGCTGAAAACTGTCCACAGTGTTCCTATCATCCTGATTAAACAGTACTGAAATAAAATTAACTTACAGAGAGCATCAAACATGATTTAGAGCTTGTTTATGGAAAAGTGTTTATTTCTGTATTTCAACATGATTTGGAGCTTGTTTTTGAAAGGTGCTTATTTCTGTATTTCAACATAATTTGGAGCTTGTTTTTGAAAAGTGTTTTTTCTGTATTTCATCATGATTTAGAGCTTGTTTTTGGAAAAGTGTTTAATTCTGTATTTCAATGTTGCAACTTGCTGAAAACTGTCCACAGTGTTCCTATCATCCTGATTAAACAGTACTGAAATAAAATTAACTTACAGAGAGCATCAAACATGATTTAGAGCTTGTTTATGGAAAAGTGTTTATTTCTGTATTTCAACATGATTTGGAGCTTGTTTTTGAAAAGTGCTTATTTCTGTATTTCAACATGATTTGGAGCTTGTTTTTGGAAAAGTGTTTATTTCTGTATTCCAATGTTGCAACTTGCTGAAAACCGTCCACAGTGTTACTATCATCCTGATTAAACAGTACTGAAATAAAATTAACTTACAGAGTGCATCAAACATGATTTAGAGCTTGTTTATGGAAAAGTGTTTATTTCTGTATTTCAACATGATTTGGAGCTTGTATTTGAAAAGTGCTTATTTCTGTATTTCAACATGATTTGGAGCTTGTTTTTGGAAAGTGTTTATTTCTGTATTCCAATGTTGCAACTTGCTGAAAACCGTCCACAGTGTTACTATCATCCTGATTAAACAGTACTGAAATAAAATTAACTTACAGAGTGCATCAAACATGATTTAGAGCTTGTTTATGGAAAAGTGTTTATTTCTGTATTTCAACATGATTTGGAGCTTGTTTTTGAAAAGTGCTTATTTCTGTATTTCAACATGATTTGGAGCTTGTTTTTGAAAAGTGTTTATTTCTGTTTTTCAACATGATTTAGAGCTTGTTTTTGGAAAAGTGTTTATTTCTTTATTCCAATGTTGCAACTTGCTGAAAACTGTCCACAGTGTTCCTATCATCCTGATTAAACAGTACTGAAATAAAATTAACTTACAGAGTGCATCAAACATGATTTAGAGCTTGTTTTTGAAAAGTGCTTATTTCTGTATTTCAACATGATTTGGAGCTTGTTTTTGAAAAGTGTTTATTTCTGTATTTCGACATGATTTGGAGCTTGTTTTTGAAAAGTGTTTTTTCTGTATTTCATCAGGATTTAGACCTTGTTTTTGGAAAAGTGTTTAATTCTGTATTTCAATGTTGCAACTTGCTGAAAACTGTCCACAGTGTTCCTATCATCCTGATTAAACAGTACTGAAATAAAATTAACTTACAGAGAGCATCAAACATGATTTAGAGCTTGTTTATGGAAAAGTGTTTATTTCTGTATTTCAACATGATTTGGAGCTTGTTTTTGAAAAGTGCTTATTTCTGTATTTCAACATGATTTGGAGCTTGTTTTTGAAAAGTGCTTATTTCTGTATTTCAACATGATTTAGAGCTTGTTTTTGGAAAAGTGTTTAATTCTGTATTTCAATGTTGCAACTTGCTGAAAACTGTCCACAGTGTTCCTATCATCCTGATTAAACAGTACTGAAAAAAATTAACTTACAAAGAGCATCAAACATGATTTAGAGCTTGTTTATGGAAAAGTGTTTATTTCTGTATTTCAACATGATTTGGAGCTTGTTTTTGAAAAGTGTTTATTTCGGTTTTTCAACATGATTTAGAGCTTGTTTTTGGAAAAGTGTTTATTTCTGTATTCCAATGTTGCAACTTGCTGAAAACTGTCCACAGTGTTCCTATCATCCTGATTAAACAGTACTGAAATAAAATTAACTTACAGAGTGCATCAAACATGATTTAGAGCTTGTTTATGGAAAAGTGTTTATTTCTGTATTTCAACATGATTTGGAGCTTGTTTTTGAAAAGTGCTTATTTCTGTATTTCAACATGATTTGGAGCTTGTTTTTGAAAAGTGTTTATTTCTGTTTTTCAACGTGATTTAGAGCTTGTTTTTGGAAAAGTGTTTATTTCTGTATTCCAATGTTGCAAATTGCTGAAAACTGTCCACAGTGTTCCTATCATCCTGATTAAACAGTACTGAAATAAAATTAACTTACAGAGTGCATCAAACATGATTTAGAGCTTGTTTATGGAAAAGTGTTTATTTCTGTATTTCAACATGATTTGGAGCTTGTTTTTGAAAAGTGCTTATTTCTGTATTTCAACATGATTTGGAGCTTGTTTTTGAAAAGTGTTTATTTCTGTTTTTCAACATGATTTAGAGCTTGTTTTTGGAAAAGTGTTTATTTCTGTATTCCAATGTTGCAACTTGCTGAAAACCGTCCACAGTGTTACTATCATCCTGATTAAACAGTACTGAAATAAAATTAACTTACAGAGTGCATCAAACATGATTTAGAGCTTGTTTATGGAAAAGTGTTTATTTCTGTATTTCAACATGATTTGGAGCTTGTTTTTGAAAGGTGCTTATTTCTGTATTTCAACATGATTTGGAGCTTGTTTTTGAAAAGTGTTTATTTCTGTTTTTCAACATGATTTAGAGCTTGTTTTTGGAAAAGTGTTTATTTCTGTATTCCAATGTTGCAACTTGCTGAAAACCGTCCACAGTGTTACTATCATCCTGATTAAACAGTACTGAAATAAAATTAACTTACAGAGTGCGTCAAACATGATTTAGAGCTTGTTTATGGAAAAGTGTTTATTTCTGTATTTCAACATGATTTGGAGCTTGTTTTTGAAAAGTGCTTATTTCTGTATTTCAACATGATTTGGAGCTTGTTTTTGAAAAGTGTTTTTTCTGTATTTCAACATGATTTAGAGCTTGTTTTTGGAAAAGTGTATATTTCTGTATTTCAATGTTGCAACTTGCTGAAAACCGTCCACAGTGTTACTATCATCCTGATTAAACAGTACTGAAATAAAATGAACTTACAGAGTGCATCAAACATGATTTAGAGCTTGTTTATGGAAAAGTGTTTATTTCTGTATTTCAACATGATTTGGAGCTTGTTTTTGAAAAGTGCTTATTTTTGTATTTCAACATGATTTGGAGCTTGTTTTTGAAAAGTGTTTATTTCTGTTTTTCAACATGATTTAGAGCTTGTTTTTGGAAAAGTGTTTATTTCTGTATTCCAATGTTGCAACTTGCTGAAAACCGTCCACAGTGTTACTATCATCCTGATTAAACAGTACTGAAATAAAATTAACTTACAGAGTGCATCAAACATGATTTAGAGATTGTTTATTGAAAAGTGTTTATTTCTGTATTTCAACATGATTTGGAGCTTGTTTTTGAAAGGTGCTTATTTCTGTATTTCAACATGATTTGGAGCTTGTTTTTGAAAAGTGTTTTTTCTGTATTTCATCATGATTTAGAGCTTGTTTTTGGAAAAGTGTTTAATTCTGTATTTCAATGTTGCAACTTGCTGAAAACTGTCCACAGTGTTCCTATCATCCTGGTTAAAAACTACTGAAATAAAATTAACTTACAAAGAGCATCAAACATGATTTAGAGCTTGTTTATGGAAAAGTGTTTATTTCTGTATTTCAACATGATTTGGAGCTTGTTTTTGAAATGTGCTTATTTCTGTATTTCAACATGATTTGGAGCTTGTTTTTGAAAAGTGTTTATTTCGGTTTTTCAACATGATTTAGAGCTTGTTTTTGGAAAAGTGTTTATTTCTGTATTCCAATGTTGCAACTTGCTGAAAACTGTCCACAGTGTTCCTATCATCCTGATTAAACAGTACTGAAATAAAATTAACTTACAGAGTGCGTCAAACATGATTTAGAGCTTGTTTATGGAACAGTGTTTATTTCTGTATTTCAACATGATTTGGAGCTTGTTTTTGAAAAGTGCTTATTTCTGTATTTCAACATGATTTGGAGCTTGTTTTTGAAAAGTGTTTATTTCTGTTTTTCAACGTGATTTAGAGCTTGTTTTTGGAAAAGTGTTTATTTCTGTATTCCAATGTTGCAAATTGATGAAAACTGTCCACAGTGTTCCTATCATCCTGATTAAACAGTACTGAAATAAAATTAACTTACAGATTGCATCAAACATGATTTAGAGCTTGTTTATGGAAAAGTGTTTATTTCTGTATTTCAACATGATTTGGAGCTTGTTTTTGAAAAGTGCTTATTTTTGTATTTCAACATGATTTGGAGCTTGTTTTTGAAAAGTGTTTATTTCTGTTTTTCAACATGATTTAGAGCTTGTTTTTGGAAAAGTGTTTATTTCTGTATTCCAATGTTGCAACTTGCTGAAAACCGTCCACAGTGTTACTATCATCCTGATTAAACAGTACTGAAATAAAATTAACTTACAGAGTGCATCAAACATGATTTAGAGATTGTTTATTGAAAAGTGTTTATTTCTGTATTTCAACATGATTTGGAGCTTGTTTTTGAAAGGTGCTTATTTCTGTATTTCAACATGATTTGGAGCTTGTTTTTGAAAAGTGTTTATTTCTGTTTTTCAACATGATTTAGAGCTTGTTTTTGGAAAAGTGTTTATTTCTGTATTCCAATGTTGCAACTTGCTGAAAACCGTCCACAGTGTTACTATCATCCTGATTAAACAGTACTGAAATAAAATTAACTTACAGAGTGCGTCAAACATGATTTAGAGCTTGTTTATGGAACAGTGTTTATTTCTGTATTTCAACATGATTTGGAGCTTGTTTTTGAAAAGTGCTTATTTCTGTATTTCAACATGATTTGGAGCTTGTTTTTGAAAAGTGTTTTTTCTGTATTTCAACATGATTTAGAGCTTGTTTTTGGAAAAGTGTATATTTCTGTATTTCAATGTTGCAACTTGCTGAAAACCGTCCACAGTGTTACTATCATCCTGATTAAACAGTACTGAAATATAATGAACTTACAGAGTGCATCAAACATGATTTAGAGCTTGTTTATGGAAAAGTGTTTATTTCTGTATTTCAACATGATTTGGAGCTTGTTTTTGAAAAGTGCTTATTTTTGTATTTCAACATGATTTGGAGCTTGTTTTTGAAAAGTGTTTATTTCTGTTTTTCAACATGATTTAGAGCTTGTTTTTGGAAAAGTGTTTATTTCTGTATTCCAATGTTGCAACTTGCTGAAAACCGTCCACAGTGTTACTATCATCCTGATTAAACAGTACTGAAATAAAATTAACTTACAGAGTGCATCAAACATGATTTAGAGATTGTTTATTGAAAAGTGTTTATTTCTGTATTTCAACATGATTTGGAGCTTGTTTTTGAAAGGTGCTTATTTCTGTATTTCAACATGATTTGGAGCTTGTTTTTGAAAAGTGTTTTTTCTGTATTTCATCATGATTTAGAGCTTGTTTTTGGAAAAGTGTTTAATTCTGTATTTCAATGTTGCAACTTGCTGAAAACTGTCCACAGTGTTCCTATCATCCTGGTTAAAAACTACTGAAATAAAATTAACTTACAAAGAGCATCAAACATGATTTAGAGCTTGTTTATGGAAAAGTGTTTATTTCTGTATTTCAACATGATTTGGAGCTTGTTTTTGAAATGTGCTTATTTCTGTATTTCAACATGATTTGGAGCTTGTTTTTGAAAAGTGTTTATTTCGGTTTTTCAACATGATTTGGAGCTTGTTTTTGGAAAAGTGTTTATTTCTGTATTCCAATGTTGCAACTTGCTGAAAACCGTCCACAGTGTTACAATCATCCTGATTAAACAGTACTGAAATAAAATTTACTTACAGAGTGCGTCAAACATGATTTAGAGCTTGTTTATGGAACAGTGTTTATTTCTGTATTTCAACATGATTTGGAGCTTGTTTTTGAAAAGTGCTTATTTCTGTATTTCAACATGATTTGGAGCTTGTTTTTGAAAAGTGTTTTTTCTGTATTTCAACATGATTTAGAGCTTGTTTTTGGAAAAGTGTATATTTCTGTATTTCAATGTTGCAACTTGCTGAAAACCGTCCACAGTGTTACTATCATCCTGATTAAACAGTACTGAAATAAAATGAACTTACAGAGTGCATCAAACATGATTTAGAGCTTGTTTATGGAAAAGTGTTTATTTCTGTATTTCAACATGATTTGGAGCTTGTTTTTGAAAAGTGCTTATTTTTGTATTTCAACATGATTTGGAGCTTGTTTTTGAAAGTGTTTATTTCTGTTTTTCAACATGATTTAGAGCTTGTTTTTGGAAAAGTGTTTATTTCTGTATTCCAATGTTGCAACTTGCTGAAAACCGTCCACAGTGTTACTATCATCCTGATTAAACAGTACTGAAATAAAATTAACTTACAGAGTGCATCAAACATGATTTAGAGATTGTTTATTGAAAAGTGTTTATTTCTGTATTTCAACATGATTTGGAGCTTGTTTTTGAAAAGTGCTTATTTCTGTATTTCAACATGATTTGGAGCTTGTTTTTGAAAAGTGTTTATTTCTGTATTTCAACATGATTTAGAGCTTGTTTTTGGAAAAGTGTTTATTTCTGTATTCCAATGTTGCAACTTGCTGAAAACCGTCCACAGTGTTACTATCATCCTGATTAAACAGTACTGAAATAAAATTAACTTACAGAGTGCTTCAAACATGATTTAGAGCTTGTTTATGGAACAGTGTTTATTTCTGCATTTCAACATGATTTGGAGCTTGTTTTTGAAAAGTGCTTATTTCTGTATTTCAACATGATTTGGAGCTTGTTTTTGAAAAATGTTTATTTCTGTTTTTCAACATGATTTAGAGCTTGTTTATTGGAAAAGTGTTTATTTCTGTATTCCAATGTTGCAAATTGATGAAAACTGTCCACAGTGTTCCTATCATCCTGATTAAACAGTACTGAAATAAAATTAACTTACAGAGTGCATCAAACATGATTTAGAGCTTGTTTATGGAAAAGTGTTTATTTCTGTATTTCAACATGATTTGGAGCTTGTTTTTGAAAAGTGCTTATTTCTGTATTTCAACATGATTTGGAGCTTGTTTTTGAAAAGTGTTTATTTCTGTTTTTCAACATGATTTAGAGCTTGTTTTTGGAAAAGTGTTTATTTCTGTATTCCAATGTTGCAACTTGCTGAAAACTGTCCACAGTGTTCCTATCATCCTGATTAAACAGTACTGAAATAAAATTAACTTACAAAGAGCATCAAACATGATTTAGAGCTTGTTTATGGAAAAGTGTTTATTTCTGTATTTCAACATGATTTGGAGCTTGTTTTTGAAAAGTGCTTATTTCTGTATTTCAACATGATTTTTGAGCTTGTTTTTGAAAAGTGTTTATTTCGGTTTTTCAACATGATTTAGAGCTTGTTTTTGGAAAAGTGTTTATTTCTGTATTCCAATGTTGCAACTTGATGAAAACTGTCCACAGTGTTCCTATCATCCTGATTAAACAGTACTGAAATAAAATTAACTTACAGAGTGCATCAAACATGATTTAGAGCTTGTTTATGGAAAAGTGTTTATTTCTGTATTTCAACCTGATTTGGAGCTTGTTTTTTAAAAGTGCTTATTTCTGTATTTCAACATGATTTGGAGCTTGTTTTTGAAAAGTGTTTATTTCTGTTTTTCAACATGATTTAGAGCTTGTTTTTGGAAAAGTGTTTATTTCTGTATTCCAATGTTGCAACTTGCTGAAAACCGTCCACAGTGTTACTATCATCCTGATTAAACAGTACTGAAATAAAATTAACTTACAGAGTGCGTCAAACATGATTTAGAGCTTGTTTATGGAACAGTGTTTATTTCTGTATTTCAACATGATTTGGAGCTTGTTTTTGAAAAGTGCTTATTTCTGTATTTCAACATGATTTGGAGCTTGTTTTTGAAAAGTGTTTTTTCTGTATTTCAACATGATTTAGAGCTTGTTTTTGGAAAAGTGTATATTTCTGTATTTCAATGTTGCAACTTGCTGAAAACCGTCCACAGTGTTACTATCATCCTGATTAAACAGTACTGAAATAAAATGAACTTACAAAGAGCATCAAACATGATTTAGAGCTTGTTTATGGAAAAGTGTTTATTTCTGTATTTCAACATGATTTGGAGCTTGTTTTTGAAATGTGCTTATTTCTGTATTTCAACATGATTTGGAGCTTGTTTTTGGAAAGTGTTTATTTCTGTATTCCAATGTTGCAACTTGCTGAAAACCGTCCACAGTGTTACTATGATCCTGATTAAACAGTACTGAAATATAATTAACTTACAGAGTGCGTCAAACATGATTTAGAGCTTGTTTATGGAACAGTGTTTATTTCTGTATTTCAACATGATTTGGAGCTTGTTTTTGAAATGTGCTTATTTCTGTATTTCAACATGATTTGGAGCTTGTTTTTGAAAAGTGTTTTTTCTGTATTTCATCATGATTTAGAGCTCGTTTTTGGAAAAGTGTTTAATTCTGTATTTCAATGTTGCAACTTGCTGAAAACTTTCCACAGTGTTCCTATCATCCTGATTAAACAGTACTGAAATAAAATTAACTTACAAGAGCATCAAACATGATTTAGAGCTTGTTTATGGAAAAGTGTTTATTTCTGTATTTCAACATGATTTGGAGCTTGTTTTTGAAATGTGCTTATTTCTGTATTTCAACATGATTTGGAGCTTGTTTTTGAAAAGTGTTTATTTCGGTTTTTCAACATGATTTAGAGCTTGTTTTTGGAAAAGTGTTTATTTCTGTATTCCAATGTTGCAACTTGATGAAAACTGTCCACAGTGTTACAATCATCCTGATTAAACAGTACTGAAATAAAATTAACTTACAGAGTGCGTCAAACATGATTTAGAGCTTGTTTATGGAACAGTGTTTATTTCTGTATTTCAACATGATTTGGAGCTTGTTTTTGAAAAGTGCTTATTTCTGTATTTCAACATGATTTGGAGCTTGTTTTTGAAAAGTGTTTTTTCTGTATTTCAACATGATTTAGAGCTTGTTTTTGGAAAAGTGTATATTTCTGTATTTCAATGTTGCAACTTGCTGAAAACCGTCCACAGTGTTACTATCATCCTGATTAAACAGTACTGAAATAAAATGAACTTACAGAGTGCATCAAACATGATTTAGAGCTTGTTTATGGAAAAGTGTTTATTTCTGTATTTCAACATGATTTGGAGCTTGTTTTTGAAAAGTGCTTATTTTTGTATTTCAACATGATTTGGAGCTTGTTTTTGAAAAGTGTTTATTTCTGTTTTTCAACATGATTTAGAGCTTGTTTTTGGAAAAGTGTTTGTTTCTGTATTCCAATGTTGCAACTTGCTGAAAACCGTCCACAGTGTTACTATCATCCTGATTAAACAGTACTGAAATAAAATTAACTTACAGAGTGCATCAAACATGATTTAGAGCTTGTTTATGGAAAAGTGTATATTTCTGTATTTCAACCTGATTTGGAGCTTGTTTTTTAAAAGTGCTTATTTCTGTATTTCAACATGATTTGGAGCTTGTTTTTGAAAAGTGTTTATTTCTGTTTTTCAACATGATTTAGAGCTTGTTTTTGGAAAAGTGTTTATTTCTGTATTCCAATGTTGCAACTTGCTGAAAACCGTCCACAGTGTTACAATCATCCTGATTAAACAGTACTGAAATAAAATTAACTTACAGAGTGCGTCAAACATGATTTAGAGCTTGTTTATGGAACAGTGTTTATTTCTGTATTTCAACATGATTTGGAGCTTGTTTTTGAAAAGTGTTTTTTCTGTATTTCATCATGATTTAGACCTTGTTTTTGGAAAAGTGTATATTTCTGTATTTCAATGTTGCAACTTGCTGAAAACCGTCCACAGTGTTACTATCATCCTGATTAAACAGTACTGAAATAAAATGAACTTACAGAGTGCATCAAACATGATTTAGAGCTTGTTTATGGAAAAGTGTTTATTTCTGTATTTCAACATGATTTGGAGCTTGTTTTTGAAAAGTGCTTATTTCTGTATTTCAACATGATTTGGAGCTTGTTTTTGGAAAGTGTTTATTTCTGTTTTTCAACATGATTTAGAGCTTGTTTTTGGAAAAGTGTTTATTTCTGTATTCCAATGTTGCAACTTGCTGAAAACCGTCCACAGTGTTACTATCATCCTGATTAAACAGTACTGAAATAAAATTAACTTACAGAGTGCATCAAACATGATTTAGAGCTTGTTTATGGAAAAGTGTTTATTTCTGTATTTCAACCTGATTTGGAGCTTGTTTTTTAAAAGTGCTTATTTCTGTATTTCAACATGATTTGGAGCTTGTTTTTGAAAAGTGTTTATTTCTGTTTTTCAACATGATTTAGAGCTTGTTTTTGGAAAAGTGTTTATTTCTGTATTCCAATGTTGCAACTTGCTGAAAACCGTCCACAGTGTTACAATCATCCTGATTAAACAGTACTGAAATAAAATTAACTTACAGAGTGCGTCAAACATGATTTAGAGCTTGTTTATGGAACAGTGTTTATTTCTGTATTTCAACATGATTTGGAGCTTGTTTTTGAAAAGTGTTTTTTCTGTATTTCATCATGATTTAGACCTTGTTTTTGGAAAAGTGTATATTTCTGTATTTCAATGTTGCAACTTGCTGAAAACCGTCCACAGTGTTACTATCATCCTGATTAAACAGTACTGAAATAAAATGAACTTACAGAGTGCATCAAACATGATTTAGAGCTTGTTTATGGAAAAGTGTTTATTTCTGTATTTCAACATGATTTGGAGCTTGTTTTTGAAAAGTGCTTATTTCTGTATTTCAACATGATTTGGAGCTTGTTTTTGGAAAGTGTTTATTTCTGTATTTCAACATGATTTAGAGCTTGTTTTTGGAAAAGTGTTTAGAGAATAGAAGAGAAGAGGAATTTAAGTGAAACTGCTAATAGAGAGATATCAAAACATGTACCAGTGAGATGCTACTTACGACCATCAGGGACTTCTGAGCTGTCATCATCCCAAACAGCACCAGCTCAAAGAGGACATCTATCATGTTCACATGATGGATCTAGGACAAGAAAACACGTTTGGAGAAAATAGGAATGATTTCATATAGATCAGCTACTGTGATGTATAGAAGACATGCATGTGGAAGAACTCAGTGAGACTTGAAAGAGTTAATGAACTCACCTTTGCCTCAGCCAGCTCCCTCTCAGTGTCATTCCGCTTGGAGGGGTCACTCAGGTAGTCCACAAAGTCGTTATAAGTACGGATGAACTTGGCCTCGTCCTATGACAAAGAAAAGAGCATCTTAGTGAACAGAACACATTTCACCTCAGGGGCGCTCTCTTTCCCTTGACAGAGAATGCGTTAGTGAGTTACCATGTGGTTGGCCCGAACCAGTGCGCCCAGGAGGACCTTTCCCGCCACAAACAGATGGTTCCTGCTCAGGGTGGAACCAAGCAGGGTCTAGGGGAGAGGGAAGAGTTAGGGTGAGACATCTTCCTCTAGGAGAGAACAAGAAGTCACAGAGAGAAAAAGAAAAGTGTGTCCACTCACAGTGAAGGCCTGGCGCAGGGAGACGAGCCTCAGGGCGATGTCCTCCACTCTCTTGGTGGTTAGGTAGAGGCTGTGAAAGGGAGGGAATGGAGCATGTCAACCATTAGAGTCAATGGGGGATAGCAGCATTATGACCACTATCCTTCAGCATCTGACAAGCCCAGACTACACAGACATTTAGAGGAACTCACTTTACCAGAGGAACCTCCCTCTCCTCAGGCAGCATGTCCTCCTCCCAACCCTACGACAACAAAACAAGCATTCAAAATCAGTGACCAATGAGCATACATTTAGTTTTACTTGTATTTAAGAGCAATCGAAGGCCACGGAAGGAGAGTTGTATGGCATTGAAGCTCGTCTGGAGGGTAGTTAACACAGTGTCCAAAGAAGGGCCAGAAGTATACAGAATGGTGTCGTCTGCGTAGAGGTGGATCAGAGACTCACCAGCAGCAAGAGCGACATCATTGATGTATACAGAGAAGAGTCGGCCCAAGAATTGAACCCTATGGCACCCCCATAGAGACTGCCAGAGGCCCAGGCTACAGGAAGCCGATTTTACACACTGAACTCTATCGGAGAAGCAGTTAATGAACCAGGCGAGGCAATCATTTGAGAAACCAAGACTGTTGAGTCTGTCGGTAAGGATGTGGTGATTGACAGAGTCAAAAGCCTTGGCCAGGTCAATGAATACGGCTGCACAGTATTGTTTCTTATCGATGGCAGTTAAGATATCGTTTAGGACCTTGAGCGTGGCTGAGGTGCACCCATGACCATGATAGAGCATGACGCTTGCAAAGCCAGGGTAGTGGGTTCGATTCCCGTCACCACCCATACATAAACGACAGCAGGTTTTATTGTAAGTCGCTTTGGATAAAAGTGTCTGATGAATGACATATATTATTTTTATATAGTCACTTACTTGCTATACAATGTAGAGAGAAAAAGGGTCAATTCAAGAGGGAGCTACGAAATTCATGTCCAAACATCGTTTTCTTTGCCTGATGTCATTAGAAATTACATAGAATTAATCATTAGCTTGTTCTCTACAATATTATAACATTCATATACTTGTACTTGACAGTGTTGATGAAATAATAATGATAATTTGCTGTGACCATTACTAGTTTAGACTGCACCGCACTTGGTTGTATGTGTTCCATATTTGGTGTTGTGAGGTTATATCTCAGAGTAAATCGGTAACTTTTCAACCATATACGGTAGAGACATTGTGTTTAGATTATTATTTTCTGACAATGTTCTATTGATAACCTTGAATGAATTACTAATTTTATGTTTTTGGCTATTTTGCTACCAGATGCTTTCCTATATCGTTGGTATAATATAAAATACAAATACCAAATATTGTGTTTTATAAAGTCACTAGCTAGATTGGAAGAATGAGACAAACAAGGTGATTTTTTTATTGTGTTGTTTAACTCCTGAAAGTATAGTCTTTTCCACAGTGGGCTATAAAGTCTTTTGGAGGACATTTTGACCAATTTCAGACAAGGGAAAAAAAGCACTGAAGGCTCTACACTACCGGTCAAAAGTTTTAGAACACCTACTCATTCAAGGGTTTTTCTTTATTTTTACTATTTTCTACATTTTAGAAAAATAGTGAAGACATCAAAACAATTAAATAACACATATGGAATCATGTAGTAACCAAAAAAGTGTTAAACAAAACCAAATATATTTTAGATTCTTCAAAGTTGCCACCCTTTGCCTTGATGACAGCTTTGCACACTCTTGGCATTCTCTCAACCAGCTTCATGAGAAAGTCACCTGGAATGCATTTCAATTAACAGGTGTGCCTTCTTAAAAGTGGAATTTCTTTCCTTTTTAATGCATTTGACACAATCAATTGTGTTGTGACAAGGTGGGGGGTATACAGAAGATAGCCCTATTTGGCAAAAGATCAAGTCCATATTATGGCAAGAACAGCTCAAATAAGCAAAGAGAAATCATTACTTTATGACATGAAGGTCAGTCAATATGGAATATTTCAAGTGTAGTTGCAAAAACAATCAAGCACTATGATGAAACTGGCTCTCATGAGGATCACCACAGCAATGGAAGACCCAGAGTTACCTCTGCTGCCGAGGATAAGTTCATTAGAGTTACCAGCCTCAGATATTGCTGCCCAAATAAATGCTTCACAGAGTTCAAGTAACTGACACATCTCAACATCAACTGTTCAGAGGAGACTGTGTGAATCAGGCCTTTATAGTTGAATTGCTGCAAAGAAACCACTATTAAAGGACACCAATAAGAAGAAGAGACTTACTTGGCCCATGAAACACAATCAATTTGTCCTTTGGTCTGGAGCCCAAATTTGAGATTTTTGTTTCCAACTGCCATGTCTTTGTGAGATGCGGTGTGGGTGAACAGATGATCTCTGCATGTGTATTTCCTACCATAAAGCATGGAGGAGGAGGGTATATGGTGTGGGGGTGCTTTTCTGTTGACACTGTCTGTGATTTATTTAGAATTCACACTTAACCACTATGACTACAACAGCATTCTGCAGCTATACGTCATCCCATCTGGTTTGGGCTTAGTGGGACTATCATTTGTTTAAATAAATTATTATAAAAAAATAAAAACAATTGTTTGTTACTTTTACACCTTTTTCGTGGTATCCAATTGGTAGTTACAGTCTTGTCTCATTGCTGCAACTCCCGTACGGACTCGGGAGAGGCGAAGGTCGAGAGCCGTGCGTCCTCCAAAACACAACCCAGCCAAGCCGCACTGCTTCTTGACACAATGCCTGCTTAACCCGGAAGCCAGGCGCACCAATGGGTCGGAGGAAACACCATACACCTGGCAACCCTGTCAGTGTGCATTGCGCCCGGCTCGCCACAGGAGTCGCTAGAGCTCGATGGGACAAGAACATCCCAGCCGGCCAAACCCTCCCCTAACCCGGACAACGCTGGGCCAATTGTGTGCCGCCCCATGGGTCTCCCGGTCGCGGCCCGGCTGCGACAGAGCCTGGACTCCAACCAGGATCTCTAACTGCACAGCTTCCCTTAGACCACAGCGCTACTCAGGAGAATTCATTTGTTTTTCAAAAGGACAATGACCCAACACATCTCCAGGCTGTGTAAGGGCTATTTTCCCAAGAAGGAGAGTGACGGAGTGCTGCATCAGATGACCTGGCCTCCACAATCCCCCGACCTCAACCAATCTGAGATGTTTTGAGATGAGTAGGACCGCAGAGTAAAGGAAAAACAGCCAACAAGTGCTCAGCATATGTGTGCACTCCTTCAAGACTGTTGGAAAAGCATTCCAGGTGAAGTTGGTTAAGAGAATGCCAAGAGTGTGCAAAGCTGTCATCAAGGCAAAGGGTGGCTATTTGAAGAATCTCAAATATACAGTATGATATGTTTTGATATGTTTCACACTTTTTTGGTTACTACATGATTCCATTTGTGTTATTTCATAGTTTTGATGTCTACACTATTATTCAACAATGTAGAAAATAGCATTTTCTTCTTTGACGCACCTTATGTCTAAACTTCTTTACAGTGAAATGATCTTGATTGGTGATCTCAACTGGTGTTGGTTAAAACCAGTGTCTGATGATTTAAAAATGTTTTGTAATTCTATGAATCTTACCCAGTTGATTAACTCACCCACTCGCCCAAATCTTAAATGCCCAGATAAATCTACCCTGATTGATTTGATATTAACAAATGTTCCACATAAATATTCTGCGGTTGGTGTTTTTTGTAATGATTTAAGTGACCATTATGCTGTTAGAAATACTAAGGTTCCTAAGACAAACCCATGTTTTATTCGTAAGAGAAATTTGAAGTGTTTTAATGAGCAGGCTTTCTTTCATGATTTGTTTTATTTTGACTGGAGCAAGATTGAGTTTATCCCTGATGTGGAAACTGCCTGGATATTCTTTAATTATGTTTTTTTCCAAATAGTAAACAAACATGACCCATTCTGCTGGTTCAGGGTTAAAGGGCGGGATAATCCATGGTTTTCTTCTGAGCTGTCTTGTATTATTCACGACCGTAATCTAGCCTGGGCTAAAGCAAGGAAATCATGTTCTGATGCTGATTGGCTTATTTTTAGGCAGTTACGAAAAAAGTGTTCTTTTCTTCTCAGGAAGGTCAAGTCTGAAAATTTTATGTCTGTTTCCACTGATAACCTGAATGACCCTAGAAACTTTTGGAAGGCTATTAAGTCTATGTCTGGTAACAGTAATGTTACTGAATTACCGTCATGTGTTTTGAAGGACTCTCTTGCTGTATATGACAAAACTGAAATGCTGAATTGTTTCAATGAGCACTTTGTATCATCTGGTAGGCTGTTTGATTCAGTGTGCTCTGTCTCTGTACAACCCTGTGTGGACGAACCAGTGTCCTCTGTCTCTGTACAACCCTGTGTGGATGAACCAGTGAGAGCTGGTCAAACTTTTTGCTTTTTGCCATTCTCAGTGCAGGTGGTACGTAAAGCCCTGAAATCCTTAGATCAGAGAAAGCCTGCAGGTCTTGATCATTTGGATCCCTGCTTTTTAAATCTGGCAGCTGATTTCATAGCTGAACCACTTACATATCTGTTCAATCTAACCCTGGAATGTAATGATATTCCGAAAATCTGGAAATCAGCATTTATCCTACCACTTTTAAAAGTGGGAGATCCAACTCTTTTTAATAATTATAGGCCAATCTCAAAGCTGTCACCCCTGGTGAAATTACTTGAAACCCTTGTGAGTGAACAGCTAAAATAGTTTTTATTTACTAACTCTATTTTATCAATGTACCAATTGGGCTTCAGGAAGAAGCATAGCACAAATACAGCAGCCATGAAGCTTTTAAATGATATCACTGAAGCCCTTGACAAAAAACCACACTGTGTCTCACTTTTTATTGATCTCTCTAAGGCTTTTGATACAGTTGATCATGCTATACTAAGGCAGAGATTGTCGAGTGTAGGTCTTTCAGAGCATGCAGTTGCATGGTTTGCTAACTATCTATCTGATAGAACTCAGTGCACTCAATTTGATGGGCTTATGTCTGTTATATTGTCTGTCTTTAATGGTGTGCTCCAAGGCTCTGTACATGGTCCTCTCTTATTCACTATTTATATAAATGATTTTGACAAAAATATCCAAAATGCGCAACTTAATTTTTACGCTGATGATACTGTTCTTTACAGTTGTGCCTCGTCTCTTACAAAAGCTTTCCAGAACTTGCAAACTGCTTTTTATACTGTTCAACATACCTTGTGTCAATTGAAGCTTATCCTCAATACTGACAAAACTAAACTAATGGTGTTTTCTAAAGCAAGAAATAGACCTCTGAACCTTTCACCTATTACTACCTGTCAGGGCAAGGAGATTGAGGTTGTAACCTCATATAAATATCTTGGAATTTTAATTGCATATTCAACAACTTCCATGTGTAACTATGTGTTGTTGTATGTGTCGAACTGCTTTGCTTTATCTTGGCCAGGTCGCAATTGTAAATGAGAACGTGTTCTCAATTTGCCTACCTGGTTAAATAAAGGTTAAATAAAATAAAAATAAATAAAAAACTTACAAAAAAATTGAAGCTGAAATTGGGATTTTATTTTAGGAATAAGGCCTGTTTTTCTTTTGAAGCCAGAAGGAGGCTAGTATCAGCTACATTTATGCCTTTACTAGACTATGGGGATATTTTATATATGAATGCTTCCGCTCAGTGTTTGAGATCAATTGACACCCTTTACCATGGTACTTTGAGATTTATTTTGCAAAACTGCAAAACCCTTATGCACCACTGCACTTTGTATACCAGGGTTGGCTGACCTTCTCTAGTCACTCGTAGGCTCAGTCACTGGTATACTTTGATTTATTAAGCCATTTTGGGTTTACTACCTTTTTATTTGGGCATTTTTATAGTTCAGAAATGATACCTGCGCCATCGTCTTGGAACGCCTTACAAAATACTATTAAACTGATAGAACTTGTCCCGATTGGTATTTTTAAATCACTGATGAATGATCTTGAGACTGATTCCCTGACCTGTCAATGTTTTTAATTTGCTGTTTTTGTTTTTTGTTATACTCTTGTGAATTCAATGGTTTCTACTAGATTACTTGTAGTTTTTCATGTTGTTTGTCTGTATTTTTGTAATGACTTGGTGCTGCCTATCTTGGCCAGGACGCTCTTGAAAAGGAAATTTTAAATCTCAATGAGCCCTTACTGGTTAAATAAAGGTTAAATAAATAGTAAAAATAAAGAAAAACCCTTGAATGAGTAGGTGTTATAATAGCAATAAGGAACCACTGAGGTTTGTAGTATATCGCCAATATACCACCCCTCCTTGGGCCTTACTGCTTAAATAACCCATATCTCTTTTATAACAGAATATTATCATTGACTATATGAAAGTGCATGTGTGAATGAGTCTGATTTACCGTTTTCAATGGCAGGTTCACCTTCTGAAGCCGGATGAGGTTCCCAAAGCGTGCTGCACAACCACCAAGCTCAGTCCCATCTCTGTACTCTTCTACGCTGACAACAACAACGTGATCCTAAAGAAGCATCGCAACATGGTGGTCAAGACCTGTGATGCCTGTGACACCAGTGGTAGCCCATCTAGCTATTCTTAATTTTAATCAACTTAATTGCCATTGTTCCAAAAGAAACAAACAGGATAAAATAACTTGCAAGCAGCAGTTGATAGTAATAATCTGTCAATATGCTGATAAATAGTATGTATCTAATATATTGATTTTGAGTCAGAGTGGTATATGAACAACACCCATTGGACCTATAACCATACTTCACTTTTGATTAACTAAACTATTCAAATATACAGTATTTCAGATAATTACATCACCCCTTCATGTCATATATTCTGTGACCAATCAAAGCTGTAAAGTACTGTATCATAAGTATATCAATGCTAAAATTCTACCCTTTTGATGACTATAATATCTTGTTGAACCATGAATTTGTCATTGTCTCTTTTAGAAGTACTAAACATGGTTTGCAAAAAATACACGTTTTTCTTCTTCTTTAATCATACTTTTAACCAGTACAAGTTAGTAACAATGGAAAATGGCAACAAACAAAAAAGAAATTGGCCATTTTTGTATGTACAGTGTAACAAATACACAGTGATGTATGTCCTTGTCAACAGATATCTGGAGGACTGTATACGGCTATATTTGTAATAAATTATACTGAACAAAAAAAAGCAAAATGTAAAAGGTTAGTCCCATGTTTCATGAGCTGAAGTTAAAGGTCCCGGGAAATGTTGTGTACGCCGAAAAAAAAAAAGTGAGCATTTCTCCATTGCCAAGATAATCTATCCACATTGAAAGGTGCACCATATCAAGAAACTGATTAACTAGCATGATCATTACACAGGTGCACCTTTTGCTGGGGACAAAAGGCCACTAAAATGTGCATATTTCTAACAACACAATGCCACAGACGTCTGAAGTTCTGAGCAATTCTGTGCAAGTTCTGTGCAATTGGTATGCGGACTGCAGGAATGTCCACCAGAGCTGCTGCCAGAGAATTGAATGTTCATTTCTCTATAATAAGTCGCTTCCAACTTAATTTTAGAGAATTTGGCAGTACATCCAACTGACAATTTTCCTGCCTGCTAGCCATTCAAAATGTAACGATTCCTTTTGGGTGTCAGGGAAAATGTATGGAGTAAAAAGTACATTATTTTCCTTAGAAATGTAGTAAAGTAAAAGTTGTCAAAACTATAAATAGTAAAGTACAGATACCCCCCAAAACTACTTAAGTAGTACTTTAAAGTATTTTTACTTAAGTACTTTACACCACTGTATGTGCTTCAATAGAGTCTGACGTTCAGGGTGGTTGGACATATAAGATGGGGTGCTGGTGAGCTTCTGCCCCCATTTTAGGTCGTCACACAAATATTCCCCCACCCATGTCCATTGAATCATAGTAATTACACCTTAATTACAGGAAGCATAGCAAGAATGAAAGGAATCAATTTATCATTGAATTATTTATCAATCTCGCTTATTAAACCATCATTTCCAGGGGACCTATTGTCCTTAAGGCTTTTAATACAGTCTTATCTCAATTTCAGCTAACTCATCACAAAAATCCCTGAAATCATTATCTTCTTAGCTACTTCTTTGCTACATTGTCTAAGAAAAGATCCATATTGGAAGTTGGCTGGGCTGATGTATACAGATTCAGATAAAACTGGGAAACATGCTGAGAGATTTCTTTTGGATTTTCATTGGGAGTATTATTAATCATTAATTGACATATGGAAGAAAGTCTTTTCGCCTGGCCTTTTTTCTAAATTAAAGAAATATCTTTAATCGTCTTGCTCTTACAAACGCTCCCCGGGTCTTTTCCTCGTAGAAACAATCTAACTGCATTTGCAATGATGATAGGTCCAGTAATTCCTGATTAGTTAGTTCCCTTTTTTTAGTTTAATCCATTATTCCCTTTATGATGTCATATTCTTTCTCTCTCTTGGCACGAGCAATTTCTTTTCCCATTGAAATAGCCAAAAGCCTTAATCAAATTTCCTTAGCTCCCAGTATAATATATATTAGCTCCCAAACATATTCATAACACAGGCACAACTCCTGTATTTATCATTAATTCCTGCTACTTCCTTCTTAAATACTTCATTCTCTAGTAAAGTCTTGTTCATTTTCCAGTAACCTTTAACTTTTTTGGGTTGACAAACCATGCATATTTATCTTTATTGAGACCCGTTGTGGTCTGTTAAAATCCATGGTTCAATCGAGACTGTATCAACCTTGTCAGCAATATCTTCAGATATCAGCCAGAAATCAATACGGGATTGTATAGATAAATCTTTGGTACTCCATGTAAACATAATCTTATCTGGGTTCTTATGTCTCCAAATATCTAGAACACCTAACCTTAGACATATATTCCTTATCTCACAAACAGAATTGCTATCCATAGGAGGCCATCTATCTAGATTATCATGTAATACTGTATTAAAATCTCCACCCCATATTACTTTGGCCAATTGAAATTTAGACATCATTTTACTTATTTTCCTCTCAATGTCTCTAAATAAAATACAGTTACTTGACTTGTTATTGGAAGCTTAAGTATTTACAACAATGAATTGAACATGGTTAACATCTGCCAATAGTATAATCCATCTCCCTGTATTATCTGCTTCATGACTCAATATATGAGCCTTAAAGTTGCCTTTTAAAATAGGGACACCTGCTGACCGATTAGTACCAAATGAAAACCAAATGTCATTCATATCATCACCATTGACACTTCCAAAACGCAGTATCTGTGCAACAGGCATGAGTTTCTTGAATGAAATAAATCGGCACTCTTACCCTTACAATACAAAAATAAAGATCTCCTTTTCAAAAAATGACAGATTCCCCTGGCATTAATAGAAAAAACAGAAATGGACATTTACGATCAAAGTGACTATATGAAGAATATTAAACTTGTATACGTTCACATGAATCGGGTTCTCATAAAAAGAAAAGGTCTTACTAGTTGCAAATAAAAACATACCTTTGCACCACGTAAGTGGTTGATCTAAATTATATATATTTATACAATTCCAAATAACATTGTACTATAGATTGGTAAAAACGAATAGCCATTAAGCTAACATTAAGTGTCAGTGCGAATTTCCCTGCCATAAAATATATATATATAAAAAAAGTTTGGCTCACACAAACAATGCTCTTTCCTCAATAAATATCTAGTTTTATCAAATTAGCAAATAAAACTCAGTCCTGCACAACTCACTTGACAAGTCCAGCAGTCAACAAACTAGGCGTCAGCGCGAATTTCCCTTCCATTAACAAAAGCCTTAGCTCCCGCAAAGTATCCCCTTTTCCCTTGCTTCCTTGCTCTCTCAGTTATCGGCCACAGACGATTCAGAGCTTCTTTGTCAAATGGAAGCTGCTCCTTGGTTGGGGTATTCGGTTATGAATCGCATTCACCCCCCTTTTTTACACTTCAAGCATATGAGTGAGTTTCAACAATGCCTCTTTTCTCCTTGGAAATTTCAACATCTATTATCTCAGCAACAGTTTGGTCATGTCCTGATTACATGCTACTAGCTATGGAGACGTTAGCAGGCTAATTTAACTACACACGCTGACACTTTTCGATAGCTAGCTTGTTCGTTGGAAATAGTCAAAAATATATGTCAAAGGTTTGATTAATTACAAAAGTATTCATTGTATGGTTAGATATCATTTTTTGTGTAAAAAACAAATTGCAACTGCAGTCTAAAACTATAAACTTTGTGAGAAAACCCCAAAATTGTTCCTCAGCTAGAAATGTTACTCCCTCTCATGTCGCAATCTTTACCATATCACTGATTTCATGGAGCTCTCCTGCTCATCAATTACTTCACAAAATCCCGCAAACGTGAAAGTGTCAGAAATAAACATTGCGAGATTGTACATATGTGTGAGTCAGAGATTTGAAAGCAGACGCTTTCATCCAAAACGATGTACAGTAATCCGTACATACATTTTACGTTTGGTTGGCCCAGGGAAATTAGAGTTTTTCGATCTTTTCGAAGCAATTTTTGTATATCTTTCTTTGTAGTACTGTATGTATTCAATCATTTCGAATTGATCACTTCCCACTGGGTACATACATCAATTCAATGTTTATTCCACGTTGGTTCAACGTAATTTAATTGGAATTACATTGATATTGTGTCACAGTGAATTTTATAATCTGCAGTCAATTTAATTATGTTTTCATGTGCCATGATTCTGACATTTTACATATGATCCTCATAGGATTAGGCTACATAATTACAGTGGTGCAGTAAATGTAATCTCAATTCAATACGATGTGCATATACTGTACATATAGCCAATATAGCTATTAAACCCATGTTCAGTGACTAATCTGTGACGCAAATGGCCTAATATGTTTGTGACGTTCCATGAAACCCACGGTATTGTTTAAAACTCGATTCTGATTGGCTTGCAGGTCATTCTACAGTGTAAATTATAAATGAAAACGTGCTTTTATAGCAGTGTTACAGATTCACAATACCGAGCGTGTCTCAACCCGTACCGTGCTTTTATCTACCTAAAGGTATCTTCACGCACAACTGGATAGGCCTTTTGGATACGCTTGTTCAAGGTAAGGATATGCGTCAAGCTATAGCCTACTTTTAATGTTTTAGTTCCGAATTTAAGTTACTCCAGTCAAGTGATTCATCGTAAAAGTTTGTTGTTTTGACTGAGCAGTCCAATAGCCAATAACATACATAGATTATGCATTAGGCAATGCACAAGTCAGTGTTTAGGTCAGAATATATAGTTGCTACTTCCGTCAACTCAAGTTACTCAATTCAAGTGATTAATCGTAAAATTGAGTTGTTTTGACTGTCAAAACAAATAACTTTGATGGAATATTCAAAATTATAATGGCAATTATGAATCACAAATTCACAACATTACTTGCATTTCAATGATTCATCCAGGCCCAAGACATAAAGTTGCCTGAAAGCTGTGTAACAATCATTCCATTGCTGACCCATAGGATGGTAATCACGTACATGATTGGCTTAATCTAGAATCATGGATACCTTTCATGTGAGTACACACACCATTTTTTTTTTTTTTTACATATCTCAGAAGGAAGATACCTCAATATCTGGAAGCACTGTCTCATGTACAATTGTTAATGCTATCTCTGAAATGTCTAACAAAATGTTGACTTGATCGTTTCATCAAGACCCTCTCATCACAAGATGGAACTAGTGGTCAACATTGGGACAATGCAGCCATAAATAACATGGACCAATATTTTAATGGAGGTAAGCACTACACTTCTGATGGGTTTAAAGATTGTATTACATTATCTAAAAGTGAGAAAGTAAACCCCAGCTGTTATTCTTTTCACAGGGAAGGACAATCCCCATTATGCCATGAATGTTTCATTGCTGAACAACCATAGATATGTTTCCTCTAATTTGGCTCCCGTTCCTCCAACAGTGAGCAAGACCTGCCAGCAGAGCTCACTGGAGCAGGGAGACATCCCGTCATCCTTTTGGCACCTGACAAAGTACACTTTTCTTCTTCTAAATAACACTATAGTAACATCTTCTGCACAAAGTTACATTCCTAATAAGATTGGTGTTAAGTGAGAAAGAATTCTAAAGATGGTCCAATGGGCATGGTCTGAAGCCTCTCGTCATCTCAGTATGTTGAACCACCTGATTTCTTGCAGGCTTGAGATTCAAATCCTGCTGAACGATGTTAAGCATTCGATTAACCACATGCAGGGGACGCTGAACACCATGCAGGGGCAGTGTATTGAGTTGCAGACTGCCATGTCTAAGGTAGTGTCAGATGAGTCTCAGATACAGAAGAATAAGTCTATGATGGTATGGTGATAATGATTGAGATGGTGATTATAATAATGATGACTAGCGGTACCCCACCCTACGGGCAGTAAATCATTGGATCTGATTAATTCAATCAATTCAATCTTTGAGGACTGCAACCATAGAAATACAATTTATTTACACTAATAATAAGCTATTGTCAACTTCCCGTCTATGCTTATCTTGCTCATTGCTCACTGTCAATTGCTCACTGTTACCCTATGTGTGCAACTATTATTGATTTCTCACAGAAAAATCATTTGGTTTCAAATGTACATGGGGCCATGTAAATAATTGTTAGGCTACTCATTTTGAATCCACCGGTGGCAACTTGTGTGACCATAAAAGTCTGTGTGCGATTGGACACAGTAAAATTATTTGGTTACTGACCGGCCCTACATTATAGAAGGCCCTTCAAGTCGGAACTAGGAAATTCTGACATTTCTGACTCGCTAACTCGTTATGGAGTGATGATTTCAAGTTTCCCACTTGTGAAGTATCAGAATCAACCAGTAGGAAGCTTTACACTGATAACTTACATTCATTTTAACTCTGAGCTTCCAAGTTTCCGATTGCATGTTAATGCGTCAATAATTGCCATGGTAATTTTGAATGTCCAGTCAGTGAGCATTATGGGTAATTATCCTACATACTTACATCAAATACTTTATGATAGCATCATCTCCTGTAGTAACAGTGCCATTCCAAACACAATAAATGTGAAAATTAACAAAGATACAAAATATTGCTAAAGTGAAGAAAATCAGCTCAAAATTGTTGGAGGAAATGCCCCTGCAGCGGGGAGGCTTACAGTATTATAATATATTGTAGATAACATTAATATAATTTGTGTATTTACAGTATCGTACACATACAAATGAAAGTATATGCTAGGGATTGATCTACACTGAGTGAACAAAACATTAAGAACACCTTCCTATTGAGTTGCCCTCCCCCTTGGTGGTGGACCATTGTTGATACTCAGGGAAAACTGTTGAGCGGGAAAAACCCAACAGCATGGCAGTTCTTGAGACAAACCGGTGCGCCTGGCACCTACTACCATACTCTGTTCAAAGGGACTTAAATCTTTGGTCTTGCCCATTCACCCTCTGAATGACACACATACACAATCCATGTCTCAATTGTCTAAAAATCAATCTTTAACCTGCCTCGTCCCCTTCATCTACACTGAGAAGAAGATTTAACAATGAACATCAATAAGGGATTATAGCTTTCACCTGATTAGTCTATGTCACGGAAAGCGAAGGTGTTCTTAATGTTTAATACACTCAGTGTATGTGTCAATGATGTTATAGATTCCAAGTGGTTGATTTTTTAGGGAATGACTATATTCTCTATATTATACCTGCAGATCATCACAGCAGCCGAAGTTGCTGTGCAGAGGGAGGAGATCCCCCGAGCATCAGGCCTCAACCCGTCACAGAGGGAGGTTATCCTCCAAACAGCCAGTGTCCCTGTACAGACGGAGGGGATCCTCCAAACAGCCAGTGTCCCTGCACAGAGGGAGGGGATCCTCCAAACAGCCAGTGTCCCTGCACAGAGGGAGGGGATCCTCCAAACAGCCAGTGTCCCTGTACAGACGGAGGGTATCCTCCAAACAGCCAGTGTCCCTGTACAGAGGGAGGGGATCATCCAAACAGCCAGTGTCCCTGCACAGAGGGAGGGTATCCTCCAAACAGCCAGTGTCCCTGCACAGACGGAGGGTATCCTCCAAACAGCCAGTGTCCCTGTACAGAGGGAGGGGATTCTCTCAGCAGCTAGCATCACTGCACAGAGGGAGGAGATCCTCCGAGCATCAGGCCTCATCCCGACACAGAGGGAGGGGGTTCTCTCAGCACCTAGCATCATTGCTCAGAGGGAGGAGATGTTCCGAGCATCAGGCCTCATCCCGTCACAGAGGGAAGGGATTCTTCCAGCATCTTCTATCACTGCGCAGAAGAAGAAGATCCTCAGAGCATCAGGCCTCATCCTTGCACAAAAGGAGTTGATCCTCCTGATGGCCAGTGTCACTGCGCAGAGGAAGGGAATCGTCCCAATGGCCAGCGTCCCTGCGCACAGACAGGGGATTGTCCCAAAGGCAAGTGTCTCTGCTGAGATGGAGGGGATCTTCCAAACAGCCAGTGTACCTGCACAGAGGGAGGGGGTTCTCCCAGCAGCTAGCATCACTGTGCAGAGGGAGGAGATCCTCCGAGCATCAGGCCTCATCCCTGCACAGAGGGAGAGGATCCTCCAAACAGCCAGTGTCCCTGTACAGAGGGAGGGGATTCTCTCAGCAGCTAGCATCACTGTGCAGAGGGAGGAGATCCTCCGAGCATCAGGCCTCATCCCTGTACAGAGGGAGAGGATCCTCCAAACAGCCAGTGTCCCTGTACAGAGGGAGGGGATTCTCTCAGCAGCTAGCATCACTGCGCAGAGGGAGGAGATCCTCCGAGCATCAGGCCTCATCCCTGCACAGAGGGAGTTGATCCTCCAGAAGGCCAGCGTCCCTGCGCACAGGGAGTGGATCGTCCCAAAGGCTAGTGTCCCTGCAGAGAGGGAGGAGATCTTCCTCACAACCAGTGTCCCTGTGAAGAATGGACACAATCATCCACAACCACCTCCCATCATCCCCATGGTGGCACCACTGTGGAAATGGGATGGTGCAGCGTGTACTCCACCTGTGGATTTCTATTCCAAGAGAAGAGGTCACTTAAACTTACCTAATTAGTAAAGAAATTACCATTGTGATAGCTTGATAATAAGTTGTGATAGGTTAAATGTATGGCTCATGTGAGTGTATATCTGTAATAATTTGTGCATTTTCTACATAAAACAGGTTTAGCTCCATTTTACTTTGACATTTTAGTCATTTAGCAGACGCTCTTATCCAGTGCGACTTAAAGTAGTGAGTGTATACATTTTCATACTCCAGTGAATCTCTCCAGGATTTCGCATGGATTCTTTTGATATTTGCAGATAAATATTTTGCTGCAAAATTATGACATTTTGCATAGCAATATGCAATTGTTTTGTTCAATTAGTTGCAAAAATGCGCTGACAAGGGAAAAAACTGTGTTGATGTGTGGCTTGATTGAACCATATTATGCAATAAATGTGCGGTGATTGGTTGAAATTGCGAGCCCTCTTTTTGTACTGTGGTAATGGGTCAGTTCTATGCGATAATATTGTGATGATGTGACTATTTTATGCAGAAATAGTTTGGCGATTGGTCAAATTTGTAAGCCCTCGCATAATATGCAGGGAATTGTTGATTTTGCAACCAAAACAATGCGATCGCAGAATCCTGGAGTAACCTCCCTGTAATCCCTGTGACTGCGTGTAGGTTAAGATTGGGTTGTAACAGAGTATCAGAGCCAGACATTTCTACCTGTCAGCTAGTAATTGTTCTGTATGGTGACATGAGCAGAGTGGCCTGACTTCTCCCACTTATTACAGATGTCCGACTTAGATATGTTGAGCATCCTGCTATGATGTCCATCACCAAGCCGGAACACTCCGAGGCCACTTCTCAGTGCCAGACTGGCAGCCGGCCGGTGGCTGAGCCCGAGACCCCTGCTGTTCACAATAACAGTGGAGGCTGGCTCAGCTGGGTTTTTGGGAGGGGAAGATTTAATAAGAAGGAGGTTCATCTACCTGAGGACAAAGACAGATCTGTAAGGAACTGGTTCTTAACACTATATTCTATGTAGAGACAATTGAGTGGATAATTTTTTTTATTGTGGCTTGCTTCACATTGCTAACATCTTCTTCCTCAGATTGTCTGGGATCCAACTCTGCACAGATGGGTTAACAAAACTGAGCCCAAGGCTGAGGTACACACTTAAATTCAATGAAATTAAAAACAGTGAACAACCATTGCATTTCAACTGTGATAATATTACTAACAATTTGGAAAATGTGTTGATGTGTTTTACAGAACAAGTGTGTACCACCACCTCCACCGATGGGGACATATGGATATCAGGGGAACACTGGCCCCAAAGGAGTGAATCCTTACTCTATGAAAGCAGGTGAATATTGCTTTAGAATTCATGTGGTAACCTGTTGGGGATGGGGGCGCTGTTTAGACTATTTATGCTAATTTGGCTAATTTTTGAAACGGCTTCCCACAAAATCCTTGATCGTACAATATGCATATTATTATTATTATTGGATAGAAAACAGTCTATAGTTTCTATAGGAGTTGAAATTTTGTCTCTAAGTGGAACAGAGCCCATTCTACAGCAATTTCCCTGACATGGAGTCAGATTTGAGAAATGTTGGCCACTCTTCTGAAGTCAGTTAAAAGGGCACTGTCATTGCTATGACTATACGGACACTTCTTACGTCTTCCCCTGGATGCCTTTACGTGATGACGATTCCAATGGGGTCGATTGCGCGTTCACAGGCACTACAAATGAAAAAACCCTGTAGCTAGCAAGTCTTTTCTTGCTGCGTAACGCGCGTGGAGGACACCGACCCTCTCCTGTTCCAAGCGTTAGTTTAGCCTGTTATATTTCTCCGGTCATCTTTTCACTCGTTATAGGAGTTAAAAACATCATAAGGTAGTTAATTTAAAGCGTTTTATAGCAATTTATATCCGTTTAGTGCGATTTTGGGACATTTATTTCTTTAACGCTGTGAATAGGTGGGCACGCTTTCAGTTCATCCCGAACGCAGTTGGCATTTTCACATGGCAAGAGGACAGCTTTCCACCAAAAGACGATTCCTCCCAAGAAAGGATCCTTTGCTCAAGATACTGATGGAAGAACAGCTCAAGGTAGTACATTTTTATTATGATAAATCGTGTTTCTGTCGAAACATTTTAGTGGCTTAGGACGCCATGTTTTTTGACGTAGCTTCGCTTGGCGCAAACTGTATTGAAAAGTAAGGATAAATAAAAAAATGTAATAACGCAATTGTATTAAGAATTAAATTGTCTATCAATCCCTGTCCACCCTATATTTTTTAGTCACGTTTATGAGTATTTATGTATAAGAGTAGATCACTGTCTAAGTGGCGCAAGGACTTTTTCTTTACCAGCTTGTCTACATTTCACATTGTCTAACCATGATTTTGGTGGCTAAATATAAACATTTTCGATCAAACTGTATATGCATGTTGTAATGTGATGTTACAGGAGTGTCATCGGAAGAATTCTGAGAAGGTTAGTGAAAAAATTAATATCTTTTGGCGATGTTGACTTTTATCGCTCACTTTGGCTAGAATCAATGCTGGGCTGCTAATTGCTATGTGCTAAGCTAATATAACGATTTATTGTGTTTTCGCTGTAAGACACTTAGAAAATCTGAAATATTGTCTGTATTCACAGGATCTGTGTCTTTCGATTCGTGTATGCTGTGTATTTTTACGAAATGTTTGATGATTAGTAAGTAGGTAAACACGTTGCTCTAAGTAGTTTTTCTATTCCATTTGTGACGGTGGGTGCAATTGTAACCTATGCCATCTACCTGAAATATGCACTTTTTTCTAACAAAACCTATCCCATACCATAAATATGTTATCAGACTGTCATCTAATGAGTTTTTTTGTTGGTTAGGGGCTATAAATATCTTAGTTTAGCCGAATTGGTGATGGCTACTGGTGTTGGTGGACAAATAAAAGATGGTGGATTATGCTAATGTGTTTTTAGGTAATAGATGTACATCTTTACATATTGTGTCTTCCCTGTAAAACATTTTAAAAATCGGAAATGTTGACTGGATTCACAAGATCTGTGTCTTTCATTAGCTGTATTGGACTTTAATGTGTGAAAGTTAAATATTTTAAAAAAATATTTTTTTTGAATTTCGCGGCACTGGTTTTTCAGTGGGGGGGGGGGGTGTGCCGCTAGCGCCACGCTGATCCTAGACAGGTTAACCAAGACTGTGTCAGCCGATCATAGATGTCCCTGGTGGTCTCCTGCTAACAGCTTTCCCACTACCAGCAGGTCTATGGGGCAGCAAATACCCTACAATACATTACAATGATGGGACCAACTCAAAGCCTCCAAGCCATGGGCCTGGACTGCTTCCTAGACAGCTCTCTGGCTTGCTCCCTCCTTCACACGTTGACCTCATGGCACCAATGGTTGTGCCACCTGACACTCTACCCTACTGAGGTATGACTCTGGAAAATCCTTCCAAATTGTATCCATTCATCATTAACTGAGATTTTTCTTTAAGGTCTGGGGAGTTTCCTGGTCATGGACCCAAAATATCAATGTTTTGTTCCCCGAGCCGTATGGCAAGGTGTTCCATCATGCTGGAAAAGGCATTATTTGTCACCAAACTGTTCCTGGATGTGTTGGTACCATTCTTTATTCATGGCTGTGTTCGTAGGCAAAATTGTGAGTGAGCCCACTCCCTTGGCTGAGAAGCAACCCCACACATGAATGGTCTCAGGAGGCTTTACTTTTGGCATGACACAGGACTGATGGTATTGCTCACCTTGTCTTCTCCGGGCAAGCTTTTTCCGGATGCCCCAAACAATCGGAAAGGGGATTCATCAGAGAAAATGACTTTACCCTAGTCCCCAGCAGTCCAAACCCTGTACCTTGTGCAGAATATCAGTCTGTCCCTGATGTTTTTCCTGGAGAGAGTGGCTTCTTTGCTGCCCTTCTTGACACCAGGCCATCCTTCAAAAGTCTTCGCCTCACTGTGCGTGCAGATGTACTCACACCTGCCTGCTGCCATTCCTGAACAAGCTGGTGGTGCCCCAATCCCGCAGCTGAATCAACTTTAGGGGACGGTCCTGGCGCTTGCTGGACTTTCTTGGGCGCCCTGAAGCCTTCTTCACAACAATTGAACTGCTCTCCTTGAAGTTCTTGATGATCCGATAAATGGTTGATTTAGGTGAAATCTTATCCTTGCCTGTGAAGCACTTTTTGTTCAAAGCAATGAGGACAGCACGTGTTTCCTTGCAGTTAACCATGATTGACAGAGGAAGAACAATGATTCCAAGCACCACCCTCCTACACACTTGTGTTAACGAGAGAATCACTGACATGATGTCAGCTGGTCCTTTTGTGGCAGGGCTGAAATGCAGTGGAAATATTTTGGGGGAATTTAGTTCATTTGCATGGCAAAGAGGGACTTTTCAATTAATTGCAATTCATCTGATCACTCTTCATAACATTCTGGAGTAAACGCAAATTGCCATCATACAAACTGAGGCAGCAGACTTTGTGAAAATTTATATTTGTGTCATTCTCAAAAACTTTTGGCCACGACTGAACTATATCTCAGTCGGAGAACAACACATTTATTTTACTGTACTGTACTTTAGCCTGTTCCCACTGTATGGCATGACAACTACTTAGGAGGTAGCTACAGCATTTACAGTAGTAGGGGAACACGCCCCTGAAATGGACAAAAATGAATGGGATGTTATTGGCACCGTACGAAACATATACACGATGTACAATACCACTCAATTGGACGTCGTTTCATTCAAAACTGATTGCAAATGCCAAGTGTAACACAGCAAAAATCCAATAGATGGCGAGTGCGCTCCACTGTAAATTTTCATATTGCAAAGGTAACACAAGTCAAGACCCAAGAGTAAAATGTTGAAAATTTGAACATTTGTTCAAAAACTTATCACCCCCTTAAAAAAGTGCTTTAAGGACCGTTTTTCAATTTTTTTTGTCAATTACACATGTATAAGAACTGTATGAACATATTTTTGTCAAATTGTATTATTATAATTTTTATTTATTTGTTAGTTGTCCATAAGGCATATGTTTTGTCCATTTGCAATATGATTTCATAGGAAGTCAAAAGTCTAAAAGGTGAGAAAAAAAATCTAAAACTTATCACCCCCTTAAAAAAGTGCTTTCTGGACCGTTTTTCGAAATTCTTTCAGTTTTTTTGTCAATTACACATGTATAACAACTGTATGAACATACTTTTGTCATATTTGATTATCATATATATATTTTTTTACTTGTCAATAAGGCATATGTTTTGTCCATTTGCAATATGATTTCATAGGAAGTCAAAAGTCGAAAATAACGATTTTTGGAAAAACGTCCAAAATGATAAGGGGCACGGGGGGGGGGGGGGGGGGTGCTCCCTACCCAACCGTAGACCCTTTGCTCCCCCCTAAAGGCATTAAAAAACATTTTTAAAATGTGCTTCTGGTTAACACATTCCAATCACCAGGTGCACGGCTATCCATTTGCAATATGTTTCAAAGGGCATTTACCATCACAAATTTGACATGCTCAAAAATACTGCGGGAATGTGAAATTGACTGGCCCGATGAACTCGGGATGGTAGGGCAGTGATAGTGGTTCCTCTCCATCGCTCATTGTGTTGATTTCATCATGTCCAATTGGTGATGTTTTTTCACTGTTGAATCATATTAGAAATGTACTGTGCATTTGCAATATGTTTCAATGGGCATTTACAATCACGAATTTGACATGCTCAAAAAAACTGCAGAAATGCCAAATTGACTGGCCCAATGAACTCGGGATGGCCGGGCAGTGATTCTGGTTCCTCTCCATTGCTCGTTGATTTCAGAATGTCATTTTTGTGATGGTACCTCACTGTTTAAACATATTGTAAATGTACAAAAGTCAACTAGCAAGTCAGTGTCCATCAGTCAATTATATATCATTCTGACACCAAACTGATACAAACTGACACCACACCCACTTTTTCCAACTCGTTTAGAAGCCAACTATGACATATTTTAGAGCAGGCCCAAAATTCACCGCACCTTCTGTTTAAACCATAATAAAAACATATAACACGTAGTTACTATCTAGCTGCGGGTCCAGTTCTGACATTGTGTGTAGGCCTAGCTGAGCACTCACCGTGCACTATCGACCTGAGCTCTAGAACAGGTTTCTAAAGTTTCAGAGCTCTAGGTCTAACGGTTCTTTAATAGTTCGAACAAAGCTAATTATTGCAGGATCTGTGTGGCTCTAAGCCCCACACTGTGTCACTCCATCCTTGCTGTGTGTGTGTTTGAGTTTTTGTTGGAAATCTGATGGGATGAATGACTGATTTACATTTCATGAGGGTTGCCTAACCACACATATGACGTTTTGGAAAGATCTGACTTTTTTAACCCTTCGAAACAGCCCCTTTGACACCATTTTAAGGCACTTCCGGTTAGCACAGGAAGCTAAAAGTAAACACATATCCTCATTGGGGTATGCTTTTACAGAATCCTGAGTTTTAAGTGTTTACGTTAAGAACTGACCGATTTACACAGGGTTGAATGCATTATTTCTCTCAAACTCCAGGTTGGGTATGGAAAAACACTTTTAGGGTGATTTTAATCACTTCCGGTTGCTCCAGGAAGCTTAGAATCAACACAGGTAGACCTCATAGTGGCTTGATGGATTTTCATCGAAGACAGTTTCATAAGGCATTCATAACCCACATAGGCTTCAGGTTGAATTTAGGGGTGCAGGCAATGTATTCCTATGGGGAGAGAAGTCATTGAAAACTGTTTGATGTAAACACCTTCTTTTCACTGTTAAGGGTTAATGCCACATGGTCAAGGTTAGGCTTGCACAGATCGGGAGGACCTCAGGAATGTTCCTGAGGTCGAATTGTGCTTCTAAACGTAACTGGTCTCCCGCTGTCACCCAAAAGCACCTGCAATTTAGGGCCAGGCTTCATTATGGGCCTACTTTTTTCATGGTGGCTGAGCTCAGACCGAGCAAGCTACGGTGTAGCGGGGCATCTCGTTGAACTCGGCACAGCCTAGAGATTATGGTAATGCCATTGCAGGCTCTGAGTGTCTTTAAGCACCGCACTTTGTCACTTTATCCTTGCTGTGTGTGTGTGTGTGTGTGTGTGTGTGTGTGTGTGTGTGTGTGTGTGTGTGTGTGTGTGTGTGTGTGTGTGTGTGTGTGCGTGTGTGCGTGCGTGCGTGCGTGTGTGCGTGCGTGCGTGTGTGAGAAAGCTTTTATTTGACATCTGTTGGGAGAAATGACTGATTTACAGTTCATGAGGGTTGCCTAATCACACATATGAAGTTTTGAAAAGATCTGACTTTTTTAACCCTTCAAAACAGCAACTATGACACCATTTTAAGGCACTTCCGGGTTGACACAGGAAGCTGAAAGTGAACACATATCCTCCTTGGGGTAGGCTCTTATAGAATTTTGAGTTTTAAGTCTTTATCTTAAGAACTGACTTATTTACAGAGGGTTGAATAAGTGTGTGTTATTTCAGAAAATCCCAGAAATCTCGCAGAGCTCCGAAACCCACTTAAAAAAGATTTGTCTGAACACGCTGCAACTGGATCTGTAACTTTTTTGGGAAAAAAAATTGTTTTTTTTTTTAAATTAACAATTGTACATTGTACGATTTCTCTTAAATTACGATAGATAAATGGCTGGTTCTTTTTTTCCTGGCACCGTAGGTTCATGTACTTTGACGTGAAGCGGTCAAATTAGCGCTCTATTTTCGTTTTTGACCTTTAATCCCAGAAAAATGGCCATAACTCAAAAAGCGTTGAACCTTCGACGCCATCTTGTTCGGGGCCAACTGCTCATTATGCCAAACCTATGCTCACCAAGTTTCATCTTCGAAGTCTTTTCCATTTAGGAGAAAAGGCCACGTCGTAATTGGTGATGTTTTGTACATTTGCAATATGATTCCATTCGCCCTCTGGTGGGATTTACCGGGACAGCGGAAAAACTACCAAAATTTGAAAAGTTTATAAAACGGAAACCGAATGTCCGAGAGACTTCGTTCGATGACTTCCCGGAAGATCTGGCCCCCGTGCACGGCCCGCCGCCGTCCGCGAATTTTACAAACGTTCACGGACGTCTAGTAAGGGACCGTACATTTGCAAAATGGAGTTTGTCATCAACCATACGGCAAATGTCAAAATGTTCCCTTCATGTATGTTATGTCTCTCATAACCTTGCTGATTTAAAGGAAGAATTCACCGAAAACCACTAATTCCTATAATGTGAGAACAATATTTTTTGAGAACAAATGTTTCATTTTGTCATTATATAAAGGTTGGTAGCAATGTGAAAATCTTAGTAGAAATCTGCTGCAGCTCAAGTCGACTACCAAACCCACAGTGCAATGCTCTCTCTATGGGCTGGCTGGCTAGCTAGCTAGGAAACTTAGCTACACACAATAATACCAAAGTCATTATCAGCATGTGAAATAGCTAGTTAGCTGTTAAATCGCCTAAACAAACTACACTATCAATTTATGAGTCTTTAATCTCACCATGTTCAACCTGCAGATCGAAGTCTGACATTGTCAACGGTACCATGTAATGCACCCTGGACTGAAGAGGCAGACAAATAGGAGAAATGTGATGGACCCTCTGTTATTAAATTACACATTTCTCGAGATAGGTATGTCATACTGGCCAAATTTCTGCCTGCTTGAACAGCAATAGCTCAGATACACATGAAAAGATAACATGACCTCGGGAATCAATAGAACATCACTCAGAGATTCACAAAAACAATATAACATTCTACATGGCTGAATCTTTCCTTTAACTACATAGTTACAGATGGCACAATAATTTGTGAGGCCACAGCAGACTATAATATGAGGGCACAGCAGACTAGAGCAGCTACCTGGTTAGCCAGATGCCCACTGAGTCGAGAGATGAGAATAGCAGCTGCAGTCCCCTCTCTCCCTCCACAGTGGGCCTCTCCTGCAGTCAGCCAAGCCTCTGATTTAGACCCTAAATAAGGGGATTTCCACACCGCTCAGTCTCCTGTCACACCCTCTGGTGTCTGTGTCTGTGAGTGTGTGCCTGTGTGTGAGCTTCCTTATAGGGTTACTAACAGCCTGGTAAAAACAATGGCCGCCTCCTCTTTCTGTATCTCATGGGACAAAGCAACATAAAATAAGAATAGTCCAAGCTTGGAATGCACGGCATGGAAGTTTCGGAGCTGAGGAGAGAATAAATGGAGGAAATTAACAGCATTACTGGGTATTGAGCAGTTTCTTACAAAGTGTTATTGTATCAACTTTTCACCTTTGCATGTGACATTGTGGTCATAATCAGTAGTTTACTGCTTTAGCTTTGCATTGAGTACTTTGCATACTGCTAGGAAAATACACGTCTTTCAGTAACACTGAGAGACTTGTGACTTCAAATTGTCTTTCATGTAATCAAAGGCAATTTGAAATGGGGATTTTAAAGATCCTTTATGGGAAGTGCATAGGGTGTTTTTTGTTGTTGTGCGAGCAGGCTCTTTTGTAATAGGTCCATATTGCATGTCTGGTCAGACTTGTTTAAGTGCGGCCTTCAGTAGCGTAATCGCCACAGTCTGTACAAGGAGTGCACTTCATACCCACTGAAACCTGATCTGGAAAGTCCCTGACACTGCACTACACTGCTCTACACTGCCTACTATCTGCATAGCATATGTACTGCAGTAGGGCTGCTAACATACAGTAGGTACTGTTATAGGCTTTGGGGTTTTGCTCGATTTCGTTTTCGATATGGAGGTTGGTTCTGTTTAGGTGTGGCTTGCCCTGATTGGAAGCATCCTTGTTGGTCAGGATGTGTTGCACCTGTCGCCTCGTTAGTCAGTCGTTAGTTTCACCTGTGCTGGAACAGGTGATATTTAAGAGTGGCTAGCCCAGTGCCTCAGTTGGTATGAGATGTTGGAAGATGTTGGAAGAATGATGCTGCTGTTTAGCTCTTCCTCTTTAAGTTGTGAAAGAAAGCCTTTTAGCGTGTCTCACCTGTTTGTTTACGCCATGTTTATTTGCACTCCATTGCTTAAGTTGGTGTGAGTTTTCGTTTCCTTTAGTTTGTCTGATATCAGGCAAATCTAGTGGGCATCCATGGTGGGTGTTAAGATCCTATGCGAGTTTGCTTGGCCAGCACGCAGTCAGTAGGCACCCCCATGTATGCTTTTCAGAAACCATATTAAAACACCCACCTGTTTTGTTCTAGTTGTCGGTGGCTCATTTGTTAGTTTCCTATTTCTGTGGAATGACAATTTTTGGTTTCTCATTGGGGAAAGTAACAGTACCATAGCTGCCCATGCTGACATAATATGCAAGCATGCATTCACAAACTATATTGACCTGCAGCTGCTGACATATTCATGGGGCGAATGTCCAATTAAACCTATTATAGAGACCTAACTGACACGGCAGAGAGATGTAATGTGTCCCAAATGGCACCCTATTCCCTTTATAGTGCACTACTTTTGACCACCAGGATCCATAGGGTATCATGAATAGAGTACCATTTGCGATGTACACTGTCTCTGTACAGTGTGTGATGAGAAACCCTACTGAACTATTTCACAGAGCGAGGCCCGAGATGACCGTTAACCTCTAGCACTTTTACTTCCTGATTCGGCTGCTGCAGATCCTCTCTCTGAAATCCCCCAAACTTTCCCTCCACCTTTCATCTTTTATCCGAGCTGGCAGCAGATAATGCGCTTCACAGACTGAAACTGACTCCCATGCACCCGCCCATTGTTCTGAATCTGCAGCCGGTGGCCTGGCTTGAGCTGGTGCTGACTCTGTCCAGCTGAAATTATTTTCCAGAACAGTAGCCCAATGGTGTCCAACTCATGCCACAGAAGGCCGAGTGTCTGCAAGTCTTCACTCATCCCTTGTACTTTATTGATTAGTAAGGAACTCCCCTAACCTGGTGTCTGTCTTGATTGAAATGAAAAACCAGCAGACACTAGTCCCTCCATGGAATGAGTTTGACACCCCTGCCTTATAGCATGGAGAAAGAAGAAAGCGAGAGGAGTTGTGGTCACTTTTGGGCCAGCTGTGTGTAGTAGGCTAGAACTAGGGCTTGTACTGGCTCTGTCTGTGTCCAGCTAAAGTGACTTTCCAGATTCAGAGCCATTAAGGTATAAATAATTGGCCCTTTGTTCAGAGTAGAGGAATGACCAATAGTACTATAGCATGGAGAAGGAAGGGGGGTTCTGGGCCAGCTGTGCGTAGCACAAGGAGAGCAGGAGCACATCTGTGATAACTTTTGAATAAGGGGAATTCCTCTCTGTGCAGCCGCTCACCACTCGTTGTTTAGTATAATGACTCCCTAACGAAGTCCAAACAAAGGAAGGCGCTCACCTTCCTCAGCTACACATTAACCCCTCTATTTATCCCCCCTCCTTCCCCCAATTATATGCATCCCTCCTCGCTTCCCCACAAACAGAGAGACGGACAGACAGATAGAGGGGCGGACTCTTTCTGGTGGGACGAAGACTCCAGGGAGGGACCAAGGCCTTTGTGAAAGGGCCAGATATAAAAGCACCAGTCAATGTAAATATACTGCATCTGTTTGAGGGAGAGACATAACAAGCTCTCTGCAGCTTCAGAGGTATACAGTGAAGTACCCTAAGGCCTTAACTACACACCTCACCACATGTGTCCAGTCCTTGCTCTAGGGAGGAATTAAAATAATCTCAACGCAGCGCTTGGCCTCATGCAGCTACAAATACAGCAATAAAAATACAGTAAAAATATATTTTTTATAACAGTTTAGACTTCAATAAGTGTGGTAAGTGGGTTAAATATATCCACCTGGCTAAAAATATATATTGTTTTACCGCCTCATGTTGTGTGGGTCTGATGTACTAAAACACAACAAAAGCAGGGAATTTCTTCCCATCCCATTCAGGATGTTTATAGACCTTTTCATCAGCAGTTTCACACTGGACAAGATGTTCTGATTGCTTTGTAATAAATACAATCCTCAAATGCATTTCAATGACACTGTCTATCTGTACAAAGAAAAGTGTTAATCTCGTCACATTCTTCCATATCCTTAGGGACTCTTATATTCTGTTGGTCTCTGAAATCTCCCTAATCTCTAGAGAAAAAACCCATTGCCACCAGACATACGGAACTAAGAAAATTAAGAGATTGAAGGAAAACAGGGCTAATGTAGCCTTCCTTGCCAGGCTCATAGTGATACCATATTAGTGTAGGTCTACTGTCGTGGTGAAGACACACGGTTAGGAGTGAGACTAGGGAATGGTGGAAAGATTGGACGGGCGAGGAGACTTTTTGGTTTTTCGTGATCAGCGAGTACTCTAAGCTCTAGTTGTGGGTGGGAGGTAGGGAGAACTGTCACTCTGCATGGCCTTATGGGTGAGGTCAGGCATGGCGTAGAGGAAACAACACTGTGTACTCTTTGTGTCTCCAGATAACAGGACTAGACAGAGACATAGCCACCCACTGGCGATCACACACACACACACGCATGCATGTATGCACACACAGCCAGACACTAAGACCTAGACACACATTCACACGCACACACTAAGGCCTCTACTATCGCAACCACACCCATGAACACTCAAGAGATGTTTTACTACCATTTTACTCTAGCCAGCAATTACACAAGTTATCCTCACAACAGACTCCCTCACCACTATGGTTTGCATGCCCTGACAAAAGACGCGATCATCATGCGAAATAGGTGCTTGGAGTTTGTTGGTCCCCAGTGGCGGTGAGTATACCAGTAGCTAGACCATAGGCTGCTAGTTATGTAACGTAAACTCGTACATCGCCTTGGTCCGTACAATTGCCCTTATTTTAGCGCCCCAAAAACGTAATACTTCCAGATCAACTGTAATGTCAATACCATTGTAAAGCACAATTTCTCCCCTTTCCAACAAAATCGATTACATGACCTAAACACTGCCCATTTCTGCATAATTCAAGCAGGCAATGAGCCCCATCGGGTCTTTTTAAAAATGGCGGGTGGGGAAGCGAAACTAATGCGTGGTAGTGAGAAGGACAGATGTCGTGTGGGAATTACATACCTATTTGAAGGTTTGTGTCGAATTTGAATCGGGTTTTTAGGGTGGTGCTAAAGTGATCTTAGAAGTAAACAGCGGCTTTGAGAATGATGATCGCATGCAATGATGACGAAAAAAATGACTAGGCATCCCCCCTTACCCCCGTCACTGTCCATTTCTTGTTTTTAAACGATGAGAGAAGTGCTACACCTGGAGAGAGATTGTAAGACAGAAATAGTTGCTTTATGCGTGCTGTACGTTACGACATGACACGTCAAGAGGTAACGGAGGGTCAGTTTTTTCAACTTTTCTCCAATACTATAGAGCCATTACCATGTCGATCAACGCTTGAATAGAAACCTTGTTCACACCCCCGATTTTGAAGTCAACACAGTCGCTACAGTCCCATTTAGTTTTATTTGTAGCCTAGTTTGAATGTCGAATTTGTACGGAATGGGGTGAGTTTACGTTATCTGGTTATGTACATTTTGATAATCAATATCACTATCATCACTAGCATAGCTGACGTTAGCTAGCTTGCCCGCAACTGGCTAGCTAACTAGCTAGCTGGTTAATGTTAGCCTACCTCAAAACAACTTGGATTTGGTTTGGAAACATGATAACAGTTCAAAGAAGGCAAATTATTAGTAGGAAAACCTTTTATCGTGATGTCACCAGATTGACTTTAGATGCAGTATACCTTTAGCCAGCTAACTAAGATAGAGGGGAGCACCATATTTTAGCTAGCTAACATTAGCATTGCTAGCTATTTTTGACTAACTTTGCTGGTAACAGTAGTCAACATTTCCATCTCTCTAAAGTAAATTTGACGACATCATAATATGGCACAGTTGTTTTCTAATAACTAACCCATGGCCATAACAAAACATGTCACAGTTGCATAGTGTAACGATGTCACCGGCCTGAATCTAATACAATCTGGAGCCAGTCAGTCTACATCTGTAAAGCATGGAATTGGCTTCACAGCCAGATTACTTTATTTCTCGAACTATGTTTAGAATTGAGAGATGACAATCGTTGACACTGTTTTTCTTTTAAATAGTGCACAGTTGGGTGCCAGACTGATCCCCTGGTCATAAACGGATGCCGGGATCTACCAGAAGGAGCAAAGGTGGGTATCTTAGCGTGTCCAGCAATGTGATTGCAATGGTTTAAGGACCTCCAAAAATAATTTAAGTCACTGTTCACTTGATATTTTCACAGCTTGTCAGGAAAGACCTCAGTATAAAATTGTGTAAAACAACACAAGTACCCTTGTGACATCCCCGTTGTTGTCAGTCTCCATTGACTCCTATGAAAAGGACACTGCATCATAAGGCTTCGGATAGTGACTCGGGTTTTGCCCTGATGACACAGATGGCTTCATCAACAACAACAGGTAATGTATGTTATGTGAAAAGTTGTTAAAAAAAATATGCAGCTTGATAAAATAGTAGGCTAATTACCCAGGCAAGCAGATACAACTAGAGTAATTTTGGTTGTGAAGCGCATTAGCAAAAATCCTTGTCCTTTCTTTAGGACAAAATGTAATTTACCACTTGGCTGTCTATTATATAACAGTAAAATAAATAACTGACACCCTTAATATAGAGCTCTAGTCAGTTTTAGAATGGGTAACTAGCAATAAGCTGGTGTTAAATATCTCAAAAACTAAAAGCAAAATTTTTGGGACAAATCACTTGCTCAACCCTAAACCTCATCTGGATCTATTATTGAATAATGTGGCTATTGAGCAAGTTGAAGAGACTAAACTTCTGGGTGTCACCATAGATAGCAAGCTATCATGTTCAAAACATATAGACTCAATGGTTACTAAAATGTGAAGAAATCGTTGCTCTGCTTTCATGATATCTCAGTCAACCCGACAAGTCCTACAGGCCCTTGTTTTGTCGCACCTGGACTACTGTCCAGTTGTGTGGTCAGGTGCAGCAAACAAATGACATGGGCAAATTACAGTTGGTCCAAAACAGACAGCTTGTATTGCACTAAAATGTACACAGAGGGTGAATAGCAATGACATGCATGTCAATCTCTCCTGGCTCAAAGTTGAGGAGAGATTTACTGCATCGCTATTGGTCTTTGTGCCACACTAGTTGTGCTGCCATCCTGTTAGAAGGTAACAATGGTTAAGATGGATTTTCATTGTGTTCCATGGTGTTATTTGCCCCCTAGTGGAGCTTTCTGGTACTTAGACTGTACGCAAACAGGAAGTAGAGAATTCGTTCTGCACGCATAGAAGCAGCTAAAAACAACGCTACGGTGCAGGTCTTTCAGTGTAGTTATTTCTTGTCACGCTTCAACCTTGGAAAATATTTGTTTGTAAGTTCGATTCAAGCATTTAGCTAATGATGATAATCTTGTTATTGATAGAGTTTCTTACATATCAATGTTGGTTGGTTGCATTTACTCACACAAATTGCAATGCCTTTCATGTTTTTTTTTTTTTTTTAATCTTTATTTTAACAGGGAAAACAGACTGAGACCTGGATCTCTTTTACGGCTGTGCCCTGTGTAAACATGTTGACATGTACAGTTTTTAGACATACAGACAAGAACATTTCAAAACATACACAATTCAACAGAAACAATCACAGACAACATCATATTGATCCTCCATAAACATGTATGATGTTAGCTGTATTACTTTGCTCGTGCGTCATGCAAACGAATTGTAAAATATACAATACTGTATTTTTGTTACTGTTTCTAGTGTAATATGCTTTGTTATTCTACATAGATGGTTGTACATTATTAGAGTAATGAAAGGAGTTAGTCAATTACCATATGAGAAAGCAATTAGCTATATGGTTTGGCATCATGCCAGATGCATGGTACCGTAGCACGTGCTTTGTATTCATGCAACTTCAAATGTGTAATGTACAGCTACAGTATGTCGGTGTGAATTGAATACTAAAGTATATTCTTTTCTGTGTTTTGCAGTTTTACAACATAAACTTTTTCAATATATTCATTCAAGAAAAGTCACGCCTTGGGAGTTTTATTGAAGACTTAGTTGTTAGCTATCTGTCTAGTTTTGCATGGGAACGCAACTCAAGGGCAGAATACTAGTCATAGACTGTTCTCTCTGCTACCACACGGCAAGCGGTACCGGAGTGCTGCTGCTCTCTGTTAATTATCTATGCATAGTCACTTTACCTCTACCTACATGTACATATTACCTCAATTACCTCGACTAACCTGTGCCCCACACATTGACTCTGTACCGGTACCCCCTGTATTTACCCTTGTTGCTGTTATTTTATTGTTGCTCTTTAATTATGTGTTATTGTTCTTTTAAAAAAATATATATTTTATAATTTTTTTTACTTCAGTTTATTTTAGTAAATACTTTCTTAACACTTATTTTTATTAATACTGCGTTGTTGGTTAAGGGGTTGTAAGTAAGCATTTCACTTTTAAGGTCCTGTTGTATTCATCGCAGGTGATAAATAAAATAACATTTGATTTGACATGCTACCACAGGTCTCTTCACAGCCCCCAGGTCCAGAACAGAGGCTGGGAAACACAGTATTAAATACAGCCATGGCGAAGCTGACATTAATGAACTTAAAAAAGGTAACAAGTTGTTAATAGAATCCCTACTTGATATGCAGACTAGATCAATGCGCAAAAATCTGGTGCTTATTGGAATTAAAGAGGATGAAGGTGAAGATCCAGAGAGCGTGGTGAAAGTATTCATGGTTAAGGCGCTGCAGATCCTAGGTGATACTGTCCACCAAATTAACTTCTCTAGGGTAGGGGCAGCATTTTCACGTTTGGATGAAAAGCATACCCAAATTCAACTACCAATTGCTCATCCCCAGGAGATAAGATATGCATATTATTAGTAGATTTGGATAGGGAACACTCTGAAGTTTCTAAAACTGTTTGAATCATGTCTGTGAGTATAACAGACCTTATTTAGCAGGCAAAACCCTGAAGACAAACCATTCAGATTTCTTTTTTTTGAGGTCACTGTCTCTTCAATGATTTTTCATTGGGAAACCAGATTTCTAAGCGAATTGCTTGTAGTTCCTACGGCTTCCACTAGATGTCAACAGTCCTGAGAAATAGGTTGAGGTTATTCCTTTGTGTAATGAAGTCGAGGCACTCCGGGTGTCCTGGACATGCGCTTCAATCAAACAGAAGGCATGCAACATTTCGTTTTAATCCTGTATTGAACACATATCATCCCGTCTTCAATTTTATCGATTATTAACATTAAAAAATACCTAAAGTTGTAATACAAAGTAGTTTGACATTTGTTGGCAAAGTTTACAGGTAACCTTTGAGATATTTTGTCGTCACGTTTGAGCAAGTTGGAACCGGTGTTTTTCTGGATCAAATGCGCCAAATAAATGGACATTTTGGATATATATCAACGGAATTAATCGAACAAAAGGACCATTTGTGATGTTTATGGGACATATTGGAGTACCAACAACAGAAGCTCGTCAAAGGTAAGGCATGAATTATATTTTTATTTCTGCGTTTTGTGTCGTGCCTGCAGGGTTTAAATGTTTTCTCTCTTTTGTTGCTCAGATAATAGCATCGTATGCTTTCGCTGAAAAGCCTATTTGAATTCTGACATGTTGGCTGGATTCACAACCAGTGTAGCTTTAATTTGGTATCTTTCATGTGTGATTTAATGAAATTTTGATTTTATAGTAATTTTCATAATTTGGCGCTCTGCATTTTCTCAGGCTTTTTGCCAAGTGATACAGTAGCGTCTTGCCTAAACTCAGATTTTTGGATATAAATATGAACCCTACCGAACAAAAAATACATGTATTGTGTAACATCAAGTCCTATGAGTGTCATTTGATGAAGATTATCAAAGGTTAGTGATTCATTTTATCTCTATTTCTGCTTTTTGTTACTGCTCTCTTTAGCTGGAAAAATGGCTGTCTTTTTCAGTGACTTGGCTCATACCTAACATAATCGTTTGGTGTGCATTCGTCGTAAAACCTTTTTGAAATCGGACACTTTGTAACGCTCGTCGTAATCCTCCTCGTCTGAGGAGGAGCAAGGATCGGACCAAAGCGCAGCGTGGTTTGAATACATACTTTAATTATTTAAACGAACACGAAAAACACTTGAGAAAATACAAAACAATAAACGACGTGAACAAACGAACGAAAACAGTACCGTGTGGCGAACAAACACAGACACGGCAACAATCACCCACAAACAAACAGTGAGAACAGCCTACCTTAATATGGTTCCCAATCAGAGACAATGACAAACACCTGCCTCTGAGAACCATATTAGGCCAAACAATAAACCCAACATAGAAACACATAACATAGAATCCCCACCCAGCTCACGTCCTGACCAACTAAACAAGACTGAACAAAGGAAATAAGGTCAGGAACGTGACAGTATCCCCCCCCCCCCCCCCCCCAAGGTGCAGACTCCGGATGCAAAACCTGAACCTATAGGGGAGGGTCTGGGTGGGCATCTGTCCACGGTGGCGGCTCTGGCTCTGGACGTGGCCCCCACCCCACCATAGTTAATCCCCACTTCCGTGGCCTCCTCTTAATGGCGACCCTCCATATTAACCTCACTGGACAAGGGGCAGCACCGGACTGAGGGCCGGCACCGGACTGGGGGCCGGCACCGGACTGGGGGCCGGCACCGGACTGGGGGCCGGCACCGGACTGGGGGCCGGCACCGGACTGGGGGCCGGCTCCGGACTGGGGGCCGGCACCGGACTGGGGGCCGGCACCGGACTGAGGGGCGGCACCGGACTGAGGGGCGGCACCGGACTGAGGGGCGGCTCCGGACTGAGGGGCGGCTCCGGACTGAGGGGCGGCACCGGACTGAGGGGCGGCTCCGGACTGAGGGGCGGCTCCGGACTGAGGGGCGGCTCCGGACTGAGGGGCGGCTCCGGACTGAGGGGCGGCTCCGGACTGAGGGGCGGCTCCGGACTGAGGGGCGGCTCCGGACTGGCTGGCGGCTCCTGACTGGCTGGCGGCTCTGGCGGTTCCTGTCTAGCGGGCGGCTCTGGCGACTCCTGACTGGCGGCCGGCTCTGGCGGATCCTGACTGGCGGGCGGCTCTGGCGGATCCTGACTGGCGGGCGGCTCTGGCGGCTCCTGACTGGCGGGCGGCTCTGGCGGCTCCTGACTGGCGGACGGCTCTGGCGGCTCCTGACTGACGGACGGCTCTGGCGGCTCCTGACTGACGGACGGCTCTGGCGGCTCCTGACAGACGGGCGGCTTTGAAGGCTCAGGGCAGACGGGCAGCTCAGACGGTGCTGGGCAGACGGGCAGTTCAGACGGCGCTGGGCAGAAGGGCAGTTCAGACGGTGCTGGGCAGACGGTCACACCTGTAGGGGGGAGACGGAGAGACAGCCTGGTGCGTGGGGCTGCCACAGGACCCACCAGGCTGGGGAGACCTACAGGAGGCTTGGTGTTAGGAGGAGGCACCTGAAGGACCGGGCTGTGGGGGAGAACTGGAGCTCTAGTGCCTACTACGCGCACCTCTCCCTTAGGCTCCACTCCCACATTTGCCCGGTACGAGCGGAGCGCAGGCATAGGGCGCACTGCACCCTCCCAGCGCCCCGGAGATATAGCACGCAGAGCCGGCGTACCGGAGACCAGACGCGCTGAGCAGGCACAATATGCCCTGGCTGGATGCCCACACTCACATGACACTTTCGGCCCCCCCCCCCCCCAAAACCTGTCGCGCTGCCGTGCTGCCTCCTCATATCGCCGCCGCTCAACTTTCGCTCCCTCCAGCTCAGCTTTTGGGCGACGATATTCCCCATCCTGTGCCCAGGGTCCTTCTCCGTTTAAAATCTCCTCCCATGTCCAGGAGTCCTGAGATTTTGGCCGCTGCTGCTGCTGCTGTTGCTGCCCGTTACCACGCTGCTTGGTCCTTTTGTGGTGGTTGACACACTTGGTCTTTTTGTGGAACGTGACACACTTTGGCTGGATTTACAACAAGTGTAGCTTTAAAATGGTGTAAAATACTTGTATATTTGAGGAATTTAAAATATGGGAATTCTGTTGTTTTGAATTTGGCGCCCTGCAGTTTCACTGGCTGTTGACGAGGTGGGACGCTACCGTCCCACATACCCTAGAGAGGTTAAACTCAAACGTGTACATTATTTCGAACATAGAGGACACCGATACGAACGCCCAATCGCATCCTTTAAAGATACCATAATAGTTCAAATACTGGGCTAAAGACTCGCCAGCTTTAAAGTAGGCATGAATGATCAGTTCCCAAACGAAATCGCAAAGTACTGTACCCACTCTTCAAAGAGAATATACTAAAATGAACACGTTTAGCTCTCAAGGTCAATAACCTATACATTGATAACAAACTGTTCCGAGACACAAAGACCACACATCCAACACTATCAATGGTAGGGATTGTAATAAAAAAAGTTAATGTTAAATACAACAATTAATAAAGAGAAAGAATCATTAGTTAATTTCTTTTGGTACTGTTTTGGTACACATTTGTGGCCTGCTGGAGGTCATTTTGCAGGGCTCTGGCAGTGCACCTCCTTGCACAAAGGCGGAGGTAGCGGTCCTGCTGCTGGGTTGTTGCCCTCCTACGGCCTCCTCCACGTCTCCTGGTGTACTGGCCTGTCTCCTGGTAGCGCCTGCATGCTCTGGACACTACGCTGACAGACACAGCAAACCTTTTTGCCACAGTTCGCATTGATGTGCCATCCTGGATGAACTGCACTACCTGAGCCACTTGTGTGGGTTGTAGACTCCGTCTCATGCTACCACTAGAGTGAGAGCACCGCCAGCATTCAAAAGTGACCAAAACATCAGCCAGGAAGCATAGGAACTGAGAAGTGGTCTGTGGTCACCACCTGCAGAATCACTCCTGTTTTGGGGGGTGTCTTGCTAATTGCCTATAATTTCCACCTTTTGTCTATTCCATTTGCACAACAGCATGTGAAATTTATTGTCAATCAGTGTTGCTTCCTAAGTGGACAGTTTGATTTCACAGAAGTGTGATTGACTTGGAGTTACATTGTGTTGTTTAAGTGTTCCTTTTATTTTTTTGAGCAGTGTATATATATATATATATATATATATATATATATATATATACTATAGTAGTATGTGACTGCGTCGCCTTGCATTTTTGTGTGCAAATGTTTTCACCAAGGCCTGTAGGTCCAGGTTGCGGCCCAGACTGTTTGATGTCATGATGTTGAAACAATGATGTTGACTCAAACATACCATTTTACTATCAACATTAAAACAAGGTCATATTAAATATGTATAATCAAATATGAAATTCAACATCATTTCAACCTCTCAATTCGGAAAGTATTCAGACCCCTTTACATTTTCCATATTTTGTTACATTACCGCATTATTCTAAAATAGATTATTTTTTTATGAAATACTCATCAATCTACACAGAATACCTCATAATGACAAAGCAAAAACATTTTTTTTATTTTTTTATTCTAATTATTACAAATAAAAAACAAATATTACATTTACACAAGTATTCAAACCATTAACTCAGTACTTTGTGGAAGCACCTTTGGCAGCGATTACAGCCTAGAGTCTTCTTGGGTATGACGCTACAAGCTTGGCACACCTGCATTTGGGAGTTTCTCCTATTCCTCTCTGCAGATCCTCTCAAGTTCTGTCAGGTTGGATGGGGAGCGTCACAGCACAGCTATTTTAAGGTCTCCCCAGAGACGTTCGATCAGGTTCAAGTCCGGGCTCTGGCTGGGCTACTCAAGGACATTCAGAGACTTGTCCTGAAGCTACTCCTGTATTGTCTTGACTGTGTGCTTAGGGTTATTGTCTTGTTAGAAGGTGAACCTTTGCCATAGTCTGAGGTCCTGAGCATTCTGGAGCAGGTTTTCATCAATGATCTCTCTATACTTTGCTCTGTTCATCTTTCCCTTGATCCTGACTAGTCTCCCAGTCCCTGCCGCTGAAAACCATCCCCACAGTATGATGCTGCCACCATGTTTCACCGTAGAGATGGTGCCAGGTTTCCTCCTGACGTGACGCTTGGCATTCAGGCCAAAGACCAGAGAATCTTGTTTCTCATGGTCTGAGATTATTTTAGGTTCTTTTTGGCAGACTCCAAGCGGGCTGTCGTGCCATTTACTGAGGAGTGACTTATGTCTGGCCACCGTAAAGGCCTGATTGGTGGAGTGCTGCAGAGATGGTTGTCCTTCCGGAAGGTTCTCCCATCTCCACAGAGGAACTCTGAAGCTGTCAGTGTGACCATCGGGTTCTTGGTCACCTCTCTGACCAAGGCCCTTCTCCTCCAATTGCTCAGATTCGCCAGGCGGCCAGCTCTAGGAGGAGTACTGGTGGTTCCAAACTTCTTCCATTTAAGCATAATCTAAAGCCACTATGTTCTTGGGGACCTTCAATGCTGTAGACATTTTGTTGGTACCCTTCCTTAGATCTGTGCCTCGACACAATCCTGTCCCGGAGTTCTACGGACAATTACTTCGACCTCATGCCTTGGTTTTTGCTCTGACATGCACTATCACTTGTGGGACAGTATATAGGTAGGTGTGTGCCTTTCCAAATCATGTCCAATCAATGTAATTTACCACAAGTGGACTCCAATCAAGTTGTAGAAACATCTCAAGGATGATCAATGGGAAACACCTGAGCTCAATTTCAAGTCTCATAGCAAAAGGTCTGAATACTTAATAAGTTTATTTTGGCTTTTTATTTTTAATAATGTGCAAAATTTTCTAAAAACCTGTTTTTGCTCTGTCATTACGGGTTATTGTGTGTTGATTGATGAGGAAAAAAATATTTAATACATTTTAGAATAAGGCTGTAACGTAACAAAATGTGGAAAAAGTCAAGAGGTCTAAATGCACTGTAGATTAAATATCATTTTCAACCTAAATTCAAAGTTTCTATGTTGAATTTTCCATGCAATTTTGACGTATACATAGTTCTGACAATTATGTTGAAATTACATTGATGTAACAACCTGTTGCTCAAGTTAAGTCATTAAGTTGAGTCAATTAAGTTGAAGTTTTATCCTAATTTCAATGTTTGAATGACATTTTTGGTTGAATAGTTTTTGCAAATCCAAATGTTTTTTCCACGTAGACTCCACTTCACAATAGGTTGAAAAATGATTGATTCAACCAGTGTCCCCAGTCGGAAGTCACTCTCTTTCTCTCTGACTGTTAGATGTTGATTTAACCAGTGTGTGCCCAGTGGGTTATACTTGCAGCATCTGGTGTTAGATGATGACTAATGGTGTTGTAGACAGATACTGTATCAAATGATGACTGATATGATGCGTCAGGAAGCCTAATAATTCGAGCGTTAAGCCAGTATCTGAAAGGTTACTGGTAGGAATACTGTCACGAGAATTTTCAATCCCAATGATAATAACTGACAATCAATAGCTCTGACTAATCCCCGAGATCTGTAAGACCATGGGTTTAATAATAATTAGTCAAACTCAGCTTATGCAAAAGGATAGTACAGTTTATTCAGAGAGCGTTCCAAAGTCAAGAATACAAAAACATCCATTTTATAGCTGCGTACATACTTCCACACAAACAGTAAGTATCCTACGCACATACATACATACACACAAACAGTAGGTGAGTTTTATCCTTCTCCACAGTTCGCACCACGTTGTATCACTACCCAGCCGACAGTTCCATTCCCCCGAGATTAGGGAGACCTTGAGAAGTACTCCCTGTCCTCTCCCAAGTCTCTCAGAGGCCTAGCCAGGTCAGTCCAAACACAGTTTTAATTGTTCTTCGGTATTTTACTAGGCACACACACACACACACACACACAAGTTCAAATCCTAAGCTACGCCTTGCTCAGTCTGTGTTTTTCCACTATACATTGTTTAACCTAATTCCGATTTAAACTACACACATCAGATTATAATTTTATGATACTAATCAATTTCATACAGTTATAAGGTGTCAGAGTGGAATTATTTTATCATTATCTTTCACATATACATTATTTTATCAAATACCTAAGTTGACAAGGTGAAAAATCTGTTGTGCCCTTGAGCAAGGTACTTAACCCTAATTTGCTCCGGGGGGCTTTACTACTATGGCTGACCCTGTAAAACAACACATTTCACTGCACCTGGTGTATTTGACAATAAAACATTTTAATGCAGTACAGTGAGCAGGAGGGCGGGAGATGAGGTACAGTAAAGGTAGTTCACCTGTAGAACCGGATTGTCAGGACTACGGCCTGTCTGAATACGCCTGAGACCCAGCTCTCCCTCTAGGGTTCAGAGGCTCTGTTGCTACGCTGACAAGTTGTTTCTCATCCTGAAAAAGAGAGAGTGTTTTGGGTTTCCTGCTACCCTGTAGCACAGTGGCGCCAACGTTTACTTTCTCAAGCAGTTTGACATTTGAAGTAAATCTGTCATTTTGTTGACATTTTGAAGACCATTTGAACAAGGGTTTATTAATATGTTATTCCATGTCTTTAGGTCCCTTATCTCGCCTTATTTTAAAATGGATTAAATCCTATTTTCCCCCTCATCAATTTACACACAATACCCCAAATTGACAAAGAAAAACTGATTTTTTTTAAATGTTTGCAAAAAAAGGAAATATCACATTTACATAAGTGGTCAGACCCTTTACTCAGGACTTTGTTGAAGCACCTTTGGCAGCGATTACAGCCTAGAGTCTTCTTGGGTATGACGCTACAAGGTTGGCACACCTGTATTTGGGGAGTTTCTCCCATTCTTCTCTGCAGATCCTCTCAAAGCTCTGTCATGTTGGATTCGGAGCGTCGCAGCACAGCTATTTTCAGTTCTATCCAGAGACGTTAAGTGAATCTTTGCCCCAATCTGAGGTCCTGAGCGCTCTGGAGCAGGTTTTCATCAAGGATCTCTCTGTAATTTGCTCCGTTCATCTCTCTCTCGATCCGTATATGGACAGGTGTGTTCCTTTCCAGATCATGTCCAATCAATTGAATTTACCACAAGTGGACTCCAAT